>NC_091960.1:5094824-5202822 GCF_031021105.1 Erythrolamprus reginae
TCCTGGTTCTTTGGTGTTCAACTCTCATTGAAACATCATTCAATCCCTTTCCTGAGAGTTTTAATATGAGGTTTGCACCACCACCCCCCTTCTCCCTTTGCCCACTCCTCCTTTTCCTCCTTTCTCTCACTCCGGTAATTAACACAAACCACCCTTCTATATTCTGTTCTTCCCTTCTAGAAGGCGAAAAAGGTTGGTGGCTTCCTCACCCTCCCCACTCACCCTTTGCATGAATTCACTTCCTCAGGGAAGACACACAAGCTGAGTTAAGTATGACCTCTTGGTTCCCTAAAGCCATCCCTGCCTTCCCAAAATCGGTGGCTGGAGAAAAGGCGCCCTTAAAACTCCAGGTCCCATGTGGCTGGGCGTTCCTCTTCTTCATCTGCAGAACCTTCTTGGCAGGGGGCAGGAGATGGCTCAGGGGGGTGTTGTCATTCCACTTCCGCCCCCTTAAGAAACAAAACATTTTGGGAGGAGGGGTTGTAGCCCTGCGTGTTGGGTTCATCTTTGCCAGGAGTGTGTCTGCCTCACGGTGCCGCCCCTCACTTCTTCTGGTGCATGGGTATCTCGGTTTGTTCTTGAGGGGGGTCTCACATTTCTCTCTCTCCCTTTCTTCTTTCCACCGCTGCATGTGCCAAATTTGTCTTCCCTTCCCGTATACTGCGTCTTCTCCGGTTGTAATCCCCTGTCCCCTTCGTGGTGCCAAATGTCATGATTCGTCTCTTCCACCCCTCTTGTGATTCATTTCATCTCCCCTCGTGTCCCGTCCCCTATCGCCGTGTCAAACCCTACATCCCTTGGTCTTTCGCATTGTGGTGTTTTTTGTCTGTGGCCCGGCTGTGCCTATCCCCCCCACCCTCGCCAGGCTGACAGGGAAGTTGGGCCGCTCGGAGAGCCTGCGGGTTTATGAGCGGAAGCGGTCTCAGCGAGGCTCAGCCAAAGGCAAACAGCCGCGTTCGCGGAGCGATGTGGACATCGAAGCCGCGGCCCGGGCCAACGAGCTGGAAGAGAAACCAACTCTAGAACAGGCTCGGCAGAAGCAGGGGAGTCGCAAGTAGGTGAAGAGGCCGCCACCTCAGCTGCCCCGACAAGGGCAGAGACAGGAACGTTGTCCAAGAATGGCAGAGATGGAAGGGGACCTTTGAGATAGTTCGGTCCAGCCCCTTGCTCAAACAGGAGACCCTACACCAGGGATGGCGAACCTTTTTTTTCCTTGGGTGCCGAAAGAGCGTGCGCGTGTATTATCACACATGCGTGAGTGTCCACACTTATACGTGAGTGTCCACACTTATACAGTAGTACCTCTAGATACGAGCTGCTCCACACGCGAGTATTCCAAGTTACGAGCGGAGACGCGAGCAAAATTTCTGTTCGACACCCGAGCTCAAATTCGGGATACGAGCCGAGCTTCCACTAGGTGGCGCAAGAATCTCCTTAGGCGCGAAAAACAAAGTCTAAAGGCATTCGTTCAAGATGCGAGTTGATCGACTTACGAGCTCGGGTCTGGAACGAATTAAACTCGTATATCGAGGTACCACTGTAATTCAATGCCTGGGGAAAGCGAAAACAGCTTCCACCGCCACCTGGAGGCCTTTTTGAGGCCCCCTGGAAGCTGGAAACGGCCTGTTTTCCAACTTCTGGTGAGCCAGGTAAAAATGCCCCCCCCCCCCCCCCCCGAAGCCAAAAACGCCCTCCCAGAGCCTCCGTGGAAACGGAAAATCAGCTGGCTGGCACAAACTGCACGTTGGAGCTGAGCTAGGGCAACGGCTCCGCGTGCCAGCAGATATGGCTCTGCATGCCACCTGTGGCACCCGTGCCATAGGTTCGCCATCACTGGCCTACACCACAAAGTGTCATCAATCTTGGCAGATCCCCCTGGAGATCTTGAGTAGCATAATCAATGGATGCTTTCCCAGGCATCATCTCCAAAGAGCATCTTTGTCTGCAAAAAGAAATCAAACAAGTGTTCCATTATCCTTGTTGCTAAAAGAATTGGCAGAGAGATGGATGACAAAACAAATCTAATAAATAAATAAAAGAGAAGATGCTTCCTTCTCTCAAATTTCTTCCTCGAAAAAATGGCCGTCCAGTTTTGGCAACTTTAAGACCTGTGGACTTCAGCTCCCAGAATTCCCCCAGTCAGCCATATTGGCTAGGGAATTCTGGGAGTTGAAGTCCAGAAAGTTGCCAAGATTGGATTGCCTTGCTCCAAATAAATGTGACTAGGAAAGAGGCAGCCTTTAAAAGAACCACTCTGGGCATCAATTTCTTTCTGCCCAGGAGGAATAAAATAGTCCAGCATGGCTCCTGAACCAATCACGCTACTTTGTGTGTAAATATAATTTTGGGTAGATGTTAAAAGTGTAGCCTCTGAGATTTAAATACACTTCGGCTACTATTTTTTTCCTTCTGGCAGCCACGAACTGGGAGAAAGGCTTCTGTTGAATTGGGAGCTGCTCATTGACAAATTGGTGGAATTCTGACCTATACGCTTAAAAAAAAAGCAGCATCTCACAAATTATCTTGAATTTGGCCCATTATAAAATCCTAGTGAGAAAATACTCCTGTGACGAGTTGAAGATAATTATGGTTGATATTAATAACATTTTCTTAAGATTATCTGCCGACAGCATGTGGAACTGACCTATATTGCAAAACTGGAGTTGGATTACACTAGTTTAATGGGATGCATTGGTCTGGAAACCAGGAAAATGTCTATTTTGTGAGTGTCTGAGAACTGTTGGAGCAACTACAGAGGGCCATGATCCTTTGCATTGAGACCAGTCTCCTGACAACTTAATGAACACTTCTATATAGTCCTCAGCTTATGGCCACAATTGGGACCTGAATTTCCAACATAAGTCATTGTGGTTGTAAGTCAAGCTGGTTGAATAAGTCCGACTTTACCATACTTTTTATGGCAGTCATTAGCCAAATCACATGGTAGTTAGCAATGGCAATAGCACTTAGACCTATATACCGCTTTACAGCCCTATCTTGCCCCCAACAATCTGGGTCCACCTTTTGCCCACTTCGGAAAGATGGGAGGCTGAATCAACCTTGAGCCCGATGAGATTTGAACTGCCAAATTACAGTCTTTCGGCAATCGTCAGAAGTAGCCGGCAGTATTGCATTCTAACCACTGCGCAACCACAGCTCATCATAGGATGTCACAACTGGTCAAAAGTGTGAGCCAAGCACTCAAGTTACAATCACACAATTTCCGTGGAGATACAACAGTTGTAAGTTTTGAGTACAGCTGTAAGTCACTTTTTCTGAGTCTGCTGAAATTCTGAACCATCATTAAACAATGGACACAGGTGGATCCTTACCTATATTGTTTTTCTTGGCCAGGAATTCCTTTTATCCCAGTCTAGCTTGTTCAATCGTGGGGTTTCCTAGTGGTCTCCTATCCAGTTACAACTCTGCCCCCCTTTTTCTAGATTAGTTGTTCTCAACCTGGGGGTCAGGACCCCTTTGGGGGGATTGGACGACCATTTCACAGGGGTTGCCTAAGACCACAGGAAAAGACAAATTTCCCCTGATGTTAGGAACTAAAGCTTCCATTCTGGCCCCTTGGAACATTTTTTTACAATCTGACCAATCAAGCGTTTACAAGTGGGGGCGTCCCTCTGATCTTCCTGCCAATCAGCTTAAAGCTCTGTGGAGAGAATTGGCACTAGACTTATGGTTGAGGGCCACCACAACATGAGGTACTATATTAAGGGGTCGCGGCATTAGAAAGGTTGAGAACCACTGTTCTAGATCAACCATAGTTGACTAGATGTCGCTACTGCAGAGCAATCGGGAACACCAGAATCAGTCAGCTTGGGGTGGTCCATAAAGGATGAAGGATGGATGGACAGGTACATAAGTAAACACAGGACCCTCCTCACTGTGTTTCTTTTATTTCTCACTTTGACTCTTACAGTTTGGAGCCCGGAGGGGCCGGGGGAGGGGAGCCCCCGCCGTCCTTTCTGCTTCCCCAGTCTGAGGAGTTTGAGCCGCGTGTTTCGGAACTGGACCAGGACCCGCCGAACTGGCGGGAGCTTGTCCCCCCCGACACCCTCCTCAGGCTGAAGAAAAGTGAAGTGAAGCGGCAAGAAGTGATCAACGGTAGGTGAAGGGGTTTCCCTGCCAGCCCTACCAGTAGATCAGACTCAGAAATGAATGGAAGTCAGGATGAGATTTATTGTAGCATTTAGAACAACGATGGTGAAAATTTTTTTTGCTCGGGTGCTGATAGAACTGGAAAAGGTGCAAAAATGAGGGAAATGAGAAGGAAAATATTACATAAGTGGCATTTTACTCCCGTTCAACTCGCACACTTTCAGCAGAATGTCAGGGGTAATTGTTGGCATGGGTGTTTAATGTTTCCAAATGTAAAATAATGCACTTGGGGAAAAGGAATCCTCAATCTGAGTATTGCATTGGCAGTTCTGTGTTAGCAAAAACTTCAGAAGAGAAGGATTGAGGGGTAGTGATTTCTGACAGTCTCAAAATGGGTGAACAGTGCAGTCAGGCGGTAGGGAAAGCAAGTAGAATGCTTGGCTGCATAGCTAGAGGTATAACAAGCAGGAAGAGGGAGATTATGATCCCGCTATATAGAATGCTGGTGAGACCACATTTGGAATACTGTGTTCAGTTCTGGAGACCTCACCTACAAAAAGATATTGACAAAATTGAACGGGTCCAAAGACGGGCTACAAGAATGGTGGAAGGTCTCAAGCATAAAACGTATCAGGAAAGACTTCATGAACTCAATCTGTATAGTCTGGAGGACAGAAGGAAAAGGGGGGACATGATCGAAACATTTAAATACATTAAAGGGTTAAATAAGGTCCAGGAGGGAAGTGTTTTTAATAGGAAAGTGAACACAAGAACAAGGGGACACAATCTGAAGTTAGTTGGGGGAAAGATCAAAAGCAACATGAGAAAATATTATTTTACTGAAAGAGTAGTAGATCCTTGGAACAAACTTCCAGCAGACGTGGTAGATAAATCCACAGTAACTGAATTTAAACATGCCTGGGATAAACATATATCCATCCTAAGATAAAATACAGAAAATAGTATAAGGGCAGACTAGATGGACCATGAGGTCTTTTTCTGCCGTCAGACATCTATGTTTCTATGGGTGTCAAGATAAAGGAGTGTTTATGCATATGTTTTGGGAATGCCCGATAGTGCAGGAATTTTGGCAAAAAGTGAAAGAGGATTTCAATAGAATGCTAACTATACAATGGACAATCACTAAGGAAATGGCAGTACTAGTTAAAAGCAATGCGATGGGAGAATTTAGAGAAATAAAAAAAGCAGCAATAGAAAGCGCTCAGGCAGTAATAGTTTTGGGTTGGAAGGATGCGACAAAATGGACAATGCAAAATTGGTATAGGTACATGGTGGACCATATTCAATTGGAAATTATGGATAAAAGGATAAATTCGGATAATGAAACTGAATTGGGACAACTGATGGGACGGTGGGACAAGGTAAGACGATATATGATGAGCAGAATCCGAGACCAAGCTACCAGATATAAATTGGAATCACTCTATAATATGTAAATAGATATATTGCTCTTGGGTCAAGTGGATTATATAAGAAACACCCCCGATTTGGTGGTGGGGTATGTGTGTGTGTCTGGGTGGTGGGCACATTTCACTATGCACTGTTTTATGTTGTGTGTATATTAAACATGTTAAAAATTAATAATAAAAAAAGAAAAGGTGCAAAAAAAGGTAATAAGAATGATCAAGGCAATGGAGCATCTCCCTTATAAAAGCAGGTTGCAACGCCTTGGTCTCTTCAGCCTTGAAAGACGGCATTTAAGGGGTGACTTGATCGAAGTGTATAAAATCATGCACAGGATAGAAAAGGCGGATAGAGAAAAAAATATTTTCTCTATCACACCATACTAGGATGAGGGGGCCCTCCCTAAAGCTCCTAGGTGAGAAAGTGAGGTCAAATAAAGGGAAATATTTCTTCACCCAGAGGGTCCTTGGTTTATGGAATTCACTTCCATAAGAGGTCATGACAGCTGTCAGCCTTGATAGCTTCAAGGCAGGATTAGACAGATTCATAGATGCCAAGTGTATCGGTGGTTATTGAAACGGATGTCCATGTGCCGCCTCTATGTTGGTTGAGACAGGCAGGATTTAAAAACTTAATGAACTCAATCCGTATAGTCTGGAGGACAGAAGGAAAAGGGGGAACATGATCGAAACATTTAAATATGTTAAAGGGTTAAATAAGGTTCAGGAGGGAAGTGTTTTTAATAGGAAAGTGAACACAAGAACAAGGGGACACAATCTGAAGTTAGTTGGGGGAAAGATCAAAAGCAACGTGAGGAAATATTATTTCACTGAAAGAGTAATAGATCCTTGGAACAAACTTCCAGCAGATGTGGTTGGCAAATCCACAGGAACTGAATTGAAACATGCCTGGGATAAACATATATCCATCCTAAGATAAAATACAGGAAATAGTATAAGGGCAGACTAGATGGACCATGGGGTCTTTTTCTGCCGTCAGTCATCTATATTTCTATGATTTCCTTGGGTACCATTTGTCGGAGGTTAGTTGGGGGAAAGATCAGAAGCAACGTGAGAAAATATTATTTGACTGAAAGAGTAGTAGATGCTTGGAACCAACGTCCAGCAGACGTGGTTGGTAAATCCACAGTCACTGAATTTAAACATGCCTGGAGTAAAACATATACCCATCCTAAGATAAAATACAGGAAGTAGTATAAGGGCAGACTAGATGGACCAGGAGGTCTTTTTCTGCCGTCAATCTTCTATGTTTCTTTGTTGATTCTTTCCTTCCTCCTCCAGAGCTGTTTATCACAGAACACGCCCATCTGCGGATGCTCCGCGTGTTGCTCGAGGTTTTCTACCAACCTTTATTGACCGAAGGATTCTTCACCGAGAGCGAACTGGTCAACATTTTCCCCAGCCTGGAGGACTTGATCGACGAGCACAGTGAGCCCACGGAGGGCAAATGGGGTGGTGTTTTTTATTTGTGTGAAAGCAGAGAGCAACTTCCACGCTAGGATTTTATTTCACAGGAATAATGGGAATTGCTGTTTTGGGTTGGGTCACTGTCGTGGCCTTTTTGATTCCCTCGAGTCATGTTTTGTCTCTTGTCTCATCTTTTCTCAGAAGTGTTTCTGGATAACATGAAGAGGCTGAGGGAGGAGAATAATTTGATTGTCTCTCAAATCGGAAACACCCTGCTGGCTAGAGTAAGAGCGAGGGTTTTTTTATTTTTATTTTTGGAAAACTTTATAAACAATTTCTTTAAAAACAAAATTACAATCGTACTTTTAGTACTTCTGCTTTGTTACATAAAAAAGTTTCATATTTATTTATCATCACGGCACTCTTTAGTAAACCTTATTCCATTATTATTATTATTATTATTATTATTATTATTATTATTATTATTATATTGTTGTTGAGTCTACGGAGAGGGGCGGCATACAAATATAATAATAATAATAATAATAATAATAATAATAATAATAATAATAATAATAACAATAATGTTATTTATTAGACTTGTATTCCACCCTTCTCTGAAGACTCAGGGCAGCTCACTATATTTAATATAACTATATATTTCTTTTTACATATACATATTTACGTTTCTTTTCCTTAATTCAACCCATTTGTGCCACTGTTCCCACGTCTCATAATATTCTGATTCTTTTTGGCCCCTTAATCCCAATGTAAGTTTATCCATTTTGGAACAGTCGTAGATTTTATTAATTATTACTTTTTCCGGGGGTGGGAACGATAGGAGCAAGGATGGTATTTCCATAGGTGACCTTCTGGCTGTCTTTCCCCTAGTTCGATGGGTCTGAAGGGAACTGGTTTCAGAAGATCTCCTCCCGGTTCTGTAGCCGCCAATCTTTTGCGTTAGAACAGCTGAAGCTGAAGCAGAAGAAAGAAGCTCGTTTCAACCAGTTCATCCAGGTAAGTGCTGGGAGGCGGGAGGAATCTGCCACTCCTGGGACAGGACTAGGGTGGGTGGAGGGATGGACGGATGGTTGTGATAAATAGGTAGCGTAGATGATGGATGGATAGATGGATGGATGGGTGTGTTGGGCAAGTAGATGATAGATAGATAAATAGATAGATTAAATAGGTAGGTAGGTAGGTAGGTAGGTAGATAGATAGATTAGATAGGTAGGTAGGTAAGTAGATTAGGTAGGTAGGTAGATAGATAGATTAGATAGGTAGGTGAGTAGATTAGGTAGGTAGGTAGGTAGGTAGGTAGATAGATAGATAGATAGATAGATAGATAGATAGATAGATAGATAGATAGATAGATAGTAGAATAGAATTCTTTATTGGCCAAGTGTGATTGGACACTCATATATACATAGATAATAGATATAGTTTAGATAATAGATAGGTGATAGATGATTAATTAAACACATAGATACATAGATAATAGATACATAGATACATAATTAAACACATAGATAAATAGATAATAGATATATAGATAATGGATGGATGGATGAAAGAAAGAGAGAAAGAAAGAAAGAAAGAGAAAGAAAAGATGGATGAAAGAAAG
Organism: Erythrolamprus reginae; assembly: GCF_031021105.1. Lineage (NCBI taxonomy): Eukaryota > Metazoa > Chordata > Lepidosauria > Squamata > Dipsadidae > Erythrolamprus > Erythrolamprus reginae. Next base: position 5,103,411 of record NC_091960.1, read on the forward strand.
AGAGAAAGAAAGAGGGAAAGAAAGAAAGAGAAAGAAAGAAAGAGAAAGAAAGAAAAAAGAAAAGAAAGAAAGAGAGAAAGAAAGAAAAAGAAAGAAAGAAAGGAAGGAAAAGGAAGGAAGAAAGAAAGAAAGAAAGATGGATGATGAGTGAATGGAGGATGGATTGATGGAGAGAGGAGGGCAGGTTGGATAGACAGGTTGGATGGATGGTTTTGAGATCTTCTTCTTCACGGGAGAGACCAGCTACCCAGATCTGAAAGGCAACCCCAGACAGGACCTTTCCATCCATCATACCTTTCCCAGGTATCTTTTCACGGGTTGGTGAATGGTTTCCCTTCTTTTTTTCCCCATAGGAAGCAGAAAGCAAACCTCGATGTCGGCGATTACAACTGAAGGACATTATCCCTACTGAGATGCAGAGGCTAACCAAGTATCCACTGTTGCTCCACTCTATTGCCAAATACACTGGTGAGCAGAGAGAGGACCATAGCACACCAGCAACCCCCCCACACTCCTTGTCTCCCACAGTTTGTCCAAGCTCATATTTTATTGTGTCAATAACATTATCTTAACCATCTCATCCCTGCCGTCTCCTTCTACCTTTCTCGACCTCATTTCCAATTTCATGGAAAATAAGAGCTATCTAAATTTCAAGCGGAAAGGTCCGTGTTAAGGAACACATCTTCTATAAAACTTTTATTTATTTATTTATTTTTGTTTATTACATTTATTAATAATAATGCAATTACAACTATTATTATTTTAAATTTAATTATAATTAAATAATAACACAATAATAATGATAATAATAATAATAAGAACAAATAATAATAAATAATAATAATAAGCTACCCTCCGCTGCCATCCCACCCCCCCAGTGTCTCGTTCAATTCATCGGCGGCGGCCGCTCTCTCCTCCACGCCCCTTCCGTTTCTATATGGCATTTCTTTTCTTTTTTTTAAGTTTCTTTATTATATTTTCACATTGAAGAAAATTCAGATCACATTTTGTTCCGTTTTTACAGATCACAAACCTTCTTTGTTAATGAATTACATTATTTTTTAACCTACTACATTCATTAGTGTGCATCACTTCTTATGCATTTATTGTCTAATATTTATTACAATTCCTGAATGATAAATAAAAATATTTACCAGGTATCTGTCGTTCATTTCAATTGTACTGTTGCCTGTTATATTATTTCTATATTCTCTTTTGAATCCATTCATGCCATTTTTGCCATGTTCTTTTTGGTTTGTTGATTTTATTTCCCTTAATTGAATTAGTAATTTCGTCCATTTCCACACAATTATATATTTTATCTATTATTAAATTTTCCGTTGGGGTCTGTTCGTTCTTCCACAATTGTGCTATTGCTAATCTTGTTGCTGTGTTTATATGGGTTATAAGAAGTAAGGTTTGTTTGGAGTAATGTCTCCTCCAGATTCCTAACAACATACCTTCTGGGGTATACAGTATTCTATTTCTTCTTTGATTATCTCAGTGAGCCAGTTATGAATTATTTTCCAAATTTTTTGTATTTTGGGACATGACCACCACACTTTTTTTCTTGTCCCTAAAACAGAGGAAGCTGAGGAACGCCAGAAGGTGGAGAAGGCAGCCGAATGTTGTCGGCAGATCCTCAACCATGTCAACCAAGAAGTGCGGGTTATGGAGAATTTACTGGTAAGGATTCTTCCTCGGGCGATCGTTTTTCCTTGGGAAAAAGTCCTTCCTTTTTTTTCTTCACAACTTCAGTGTTGGTTTAAAAAAAACCTGGACCTCGTAATGTTTTTCAGAAACTCAAAGATTATCAGCGGCGTTTGGATCTCTCCAATCTTAAACAAAGCACAGATCCTCTGCTGAGCGAATTTCGGGTGAGTCCCAAGAGAACATTCAATCCGTCGGGCAATGAGGACAGAGGAAGCCGTGACAGTAAATGAATCGTCCTTCAATCTCTATGCAGGAAGCCCTCGACTTACGACCCTAATTGAGCCTAGTGATTACAGTCATTAAACAAGTTTCATCATGAGATGACCGGGTTTTTATGGAGGGGGAATTAAGAGAACACATTGTTTGCTTTGGTAATTTTTCTTTTCTGGAAAACCAGAAATACCATATTTTCCAGTGTATAAGATGCACCTTTTTCCTACCTAAAAGAGGCAAACAATTTGGGTGTGTCTTATATTTTGACTGTAGCTATTTTTGGTCTGTTCCTGTTGAACTTTGGCCTGCCATGCTGTAATTGGAGGTGTAAGATTATAATTGGGGTTTCAGATTAGATTTTAAGTTTGGATTTCTTACGTTATTAGTATTTTATTCCTATTTGTAAGTCTATGGAGAAGGGCGGTCTAAAAAGCCAAATAATAAATGAATAAACAAAGACTCCTCCGGAGAAAAGAGACGTTGTTTTTCAAAATGTGAACATCACATGACTCCTTGGCGGAGGCATTTGTCAGAGGTCAAGGCTAAAGCTCAGGATGTAATCAGCTCTTTTCCACAGAACACTGATATCTCAAAGCGAAACCTTGTGTACGAGGGGCCCCTGACGTGGCGGATTACCAAGGACAAATCAGTAGGTGAGTGGGACCATCTGGAGCTCCCAGAATAAGAGCATGGGGAGAGGTAGGAAGTAACTATCCAACTAGGATTTAGGGCAGGGGTTGGCAATCTTAAAACACTCAGGGAGCCGTTTGGACCCACAGAAAAGAAAACACCGGGAGTCACAAAGCTCGTCCCTGAGTGTTTCCTGAGCGGTCACAAAATTAGCATATACATTGGTACCTCTATCTAAGAACGCCTTAAGAACTTTTCTAAATAAGAACCTTGTGTTCAAGATTTTTTTGCCTCTTCTTAAGAACCATTTTCTACTTAAGAATCCGAGCCCGGAAAAATTTCCCAGGAAATTTGAGCATGGCACAAAGGCCCGGCCAGTTTCCTGCCATTCTCCCTGGGTTTCTCTCTCTGGCGCAGTGTATGGGAGGCAGCCTCACGCCGGGTGTATGGGAGGTGCATGCTCCTCGCCCCCTGAGAGTCCCCCTTTTTTTTTTAAGCCTTAAAGTTTTGGATTTTTTTGATTCCCCTCCCCTCACCTTCTTCCTTCGGCAGTGACTGTCCTCCTCCTCGTCTTCCTCCGTCTCCTCCCATCCAAATTCTGAGCTTTTATTTCTTTCCTAGTGGGCTTGCACGCATTATTTGCTTTTACATTGATTCCTATGGGAAAAATTGCTTCTGCTTACAAACTTTTCTACTTAAGAACCTGGTCATGGAACGAATTAAGTTCTTAAGTAGAGGTACCACTATATAGTTGAATTAAAGATTCTGTTTTGTTCTCAAACTTTTCTTTTCTTGGATTTATCCCTGGTTGGCCTACCAGGAGTTGAAAAGCTTAATAAATTGCACATCGGTGGGTGTTACACATTGGCAGTTATGACACATATTTTGAGCAACGGAACCGCAGGAGAGGGATGAAAGAGCCACATGCGGCTCCAGAGCTGTGGGTTGCTGACTCCTGATTTAGTGGTTTGGGTACTGGGTCTGGGGTGTCTGATGCTGGAGAGCGACATCCTATTTGGAAGGAGGCCCCAAGAAGGGAATTAGCCTGGACTTGCTACTTAAACACAAGAAGGCTAGCGTTAGGGTTAGGGCTAGTACCACCCTAACCCTTCCTGAATCCCTCTGAGCCTTATATTGTCTCCCACACAAAAGCTGCCGGGCTGGAGAGATTCCTGTACTATAGGCAGGAAACAATAAAGTAAATAGTTGCAATTCTCTTTATTTTGTCCAATACACAATAATACACAATGAAGGTAATAGAGGACACCTTCGAGGAAATAGAATTAGAGAAAGAATAGAAGAGAGAGTATAGGATAAAATAATCAATGAGAGAACAGAAGAAAGTTATAGGGATAGAAGAGAAGATATATGGGATATAGGAGAGCAATAGGACAGGGGACGGAAGGCACTCTAGTGCACTTATGCACGCCCCTTACTGACCTCTTAGGAATCTGGAGAGGTCAACCGTGGACAGTCTAAGGGTAAAATGTTGGGGGTTAGAGGATGATACTACGGAGTCCGGTAATGAGTTCCACGCTTCGACAACTCTATTACTAAAGTCGTATTTTTTACAGTCAAGTTTGGAGTGGTTAATATTGAGCTTGAATCTGTTATCTTGAGGTGTATCGCCTAATCCTCACATTCTCAGGAGCTTCTCCTTATTAACAGCAGAAAAGTAGTAAGGAGGGGTTCACCCTGATTCCAGTGAGCCTTAATTTTGTATCTTGATATTATTAAGTGGGGGCTTCTAGAGTATAGTCACTCCTTGACTTACGACCCAAAATTGACCCCCAAATTTCCATTGCTAGGTGAGATAGCTGTGAAGCTCTATTTTACAACATTTATTGCCACAGTTGTTAAATGAATGGCTGTACTTGTTAAGTGAGTAACGCAGTGGTTAATCTGGCTGTTAATCTATGCAGTGGTTAGAATGCAGCATTGCAGGCTAAAACTCTGCCCACTGCCAGGAGTTCAATCCTGACTATCTCAAGGTTGACTCAGCCTTCCATCCTTCCGAGGTGGGTCAAATGAGGACCCAGATTTTTGGGGGCAAGACTCTGTAAAGCGCTTAGAGAGGGCTGTAAAAGCACTAAGAAGGGGTATATAAGTCTAGGTGCTATTGGTATTGCCCCTCCCCGGAAGCTTTTGTTTCATGTTCTCCTTGATCCCTTCCAGATGTTCACGTCCTCTTGCTGGACGATATCTTGGTCCTTCTCCAGAAGCAAGAAGAACGCCTGGTGCTCAAATGTCACAGCCGCACAATCACCCCAACCCCCGACGGGAAACAAATGTTGTCCCCCATCATCAAGCTCAATTCTGCCATGACCCGTGAAGTGGCTACAGGTGGGTGCAAGGAGATGGTCGTGGGAACTGGCGCACGAAGGAGATGGTCACGGGATTCTGCCGCACGAATCCCAGTGACCGATTAGGTCCCACAGAGTTGGCTTTCTCCGAGTCCCGGCGACAAAACAATGCCGTCTGGTGGGATCCAGGGGAAGAGCCTTCTCTGTGGTGGCCCCGGCCATCTGTAATTAACTCCCCCCTTTGATTAGGACTGACCCCAATCTCCTTGCCTTTTGCAAACTCCTGAAAACACATCTATGTCGCCAGGCATGGGGAAATTGACATACCCCGTTATGATTTATGTATGGTTTGTCTGGATTGTATGGTTGTTTTATAAGAGGTTTTTAAAATTGTTTTTTAAAATTGGATTTGTAGATGTATTGCTTGTTGTGAGCTGCTCTGAGTCCTCGGAGAGGGGTGACATACAAATCTAATAAATAATAATAATAATAATAATAATAATAATAATAATTATTATTATTATTATTATTATTATCTCCGAGACCGCCTCCTGCCGCACGAATCCCAGCGACCGATTAGGTCCCACAGAGTGGGCCTTCTCCGGGTCCCGTCAACTAAACAATGTCGGTTGGCGGGCCCCAGGGGAAGAGCCTTCTCTGTGGCGGCACCGGCCCTCTGGAACCAACTCCCCCCGGAGATTAGGACTGCCCCTACTCTTCCTGCCTTCCGTAAACTCCTTAAAACCCACCTTTGCCGTCAGGCATGGGGGAACTGAAACATCTTCCCCTGGGCATGTCTAATTTATGTATGATATGGTTGTGTGTATGTCTGTTAGTATATGGGGTCTTTTTTAAATCTTTAATATTTTAAATTGTCAGATTATTTATGATTTGTTTCCACGTGTTGTGAGCCGCCCCGAGTCTTCGGAGAGGGGCGGCATACAAATCTAAGTAATAAATAAATAAAAATAAATAAATTATTATTATTATTATTATTATTATTATTATTATTATTATTATTATTATTATTAACTGGAAGCAGATGCGGAGAATCTTGTTTGTTGATCTGGACCCCTACGAACCGGGGGGCGCAGTGGTTAGAGTGCAACGCTGCAGGCTAATTCAGCTAGCCTCTAGTTGTAGTTCAGCAGTTCAGATCTCACCACCGGCTCCAGTTTGACTCAGCCTTCCATCCTTTGAGGTGGGTCAAATGAGGACCCAGATTGTTGGAGGCAAGAGGCTGATTCTGTAAACCGCTTTAGGGAGAGCTGTAAATGCACCATGAAGCGCTATATAAGTCTAAATGCTGTTGCTATTGGTCTGCCCAAATTCTCATTCCAGGTTGGATTTGGTCCAGCCTTGAAATAAAGGTTGTTTTCTTTGAGAGCGGAGTCCAAGGGGAATCCATTTGTCTCCTCCCTTTCTTGTAGATATCAAAGCTTTCTACGTGATCTTCAGCTGGGAGAACGGAGCTCAGATCTACGAACTGGTGGCTCAGACAGTGTCGGAGAGAAAGAAGTAAGATATTAGGGTGGGACGAGGGACTTAAGTTGCCCATCAAGCAACCAGATCACAGGTAGCCCTCGACTTACAACTGTTCATTTAGTGACTGTTGGAAGTGGCTTATGACCCTTTTTCACACGGTCATCGCAGCATCCCTGGGGTCACCTAATCAAAACTCGGACGCTTGGCAACGGGTTCGTATTTATGATGGGCTTTAAAGTCAAATGGGGGAAACCAGATTCGCTTAGCAGCCGTGTTACTAACTTAACCCCTGCCATGATTCACTTAATAACCGGGACCAGGAAGGTTGTAAAGCAGGGAAAAATTTCACTTAACAGATGTCTTGCATAGCTACAGAAATTTTGGTCGTAAATGAAGGACTACCTGCACTGACTGGGGAGAGAGATTACTGTTATTTTTCAGAATATAAGATACACTGGAGTATAAGATGGACCTTCGTTTTTGGGGAGGGGAAAAAAAGGGGGGGAAGCTACCTGCCAGGTATTCTATCTGGATAGCGTCCTTATTCTGGTCAGCTTCAGCACATTATTTAATCCCCTGGTTAGGGCTGGGGGGGGGGGGGGAAACCTCCTTCAGAGGGAGTAGCAATGAAAACAATCCTGCAAAGGCTTTGGGCTGGAAAAAATTTATTTGGAGTAGCAATGAAAACAATCCTGCAAAGACTTTGGGCTGGAAAAAAAATTATTTGGAGTAGGAATGAAAAAATCCTTCAAAGACTTTGGGCTAGAAAAAAATTTATTTGGAGTAGCAATGAAAAAATCCTGCAAAGACTTTGGGCTGGAAAAAAAATTATTTGGAGTAGGAATGAAAAAATCCTTCAGAGACTTTGGGCTAGAAAAAAATTTATTTGGAGTAGCAATGAAAAAATCCTGCAAAGACTTTGGGCTGGAAAAAAAAGTTCTTTGGAGTAGCAATGAAAACAATCCCGCAAAGACTTTGGGCTGGGAAAAAAACTATTTGGAGTAGCAATGAGAAAATCCTGCAAAGACTTTGGGCTGGAAAAAAAGTTCTTTGGAGTAGCAATGAAAACAATCCTGCAAAGACTTTGGGCTAGAAGCCGGGCACCTCATTAGAGCTGGAAAAAAATTTCTTTTGGGGGGAGTAACAATGAAAACAAGCCTGCAAGCCCGGAAGATTGTTAGCACCTCATTAGGGCTTGGGAAAAAAAGCTTTGGAGAAAGCTACCTCCAGAGTATACGACACACCCAAATTTTCTTCTGTCTTTATTTAAAGCACCACTTAGTTGTGTGCTCATAAGAAGTTGCAACAGAAAGACCATGCTGAGGTTTTTCCAGCCCTAATGAGGTTCCCGGATGGCAGGATTTTTTCATTGCTACTCCAAAGAAGTTTTTTTCCAGCCCTAAGTCTTTGCAGGATTGTTTTCATGGATAAAATAATGTGCTGAAGCTGAGCTTTTCATCACAAGAGAATAGCGGTTTTTTGTATTTGTTGAGAAATTTTGGGGGGGCAGGGGGAATTCACAATCCCCAAATCTCTGGTGGACATCAGGTCGTGGGAGAGGGTTCCCCTGATTTATTCTCTTCTTTTTCCATCCTAGCTGGTGCAACATAATTAGCGATACTGCTGGTTCACTGAAGCTGCCTGCTTCCAATGCCAAGCCTCGGCTTTCGGTAACAAACCGAAACTCACCACATAGTCCCAGCGAGTAAGTATGTTGTAAGGAGGGCGGGGGAAGATAATGGAGACTGTAATTTATTTATTTTTTAATTTTTATTTATTGGATTTGTATGCCGCCCCTCTCCGGAGACTCGGGGCGGCTAACAGCAATAATAAGACAGCGTACAATAATAATCCAATACAGTACTAAAAACGATTAAAAACCCATTAATATAAAAGCCTCCACCCTCCCTGTGGTTTCTCCAATCGCACGCATTATTTACTTTTACATTGATTCCTATAGGAAAAGTGGCTTCTTCTTACAAACTTTTCTACTTAAGAACCTGGTCATCGAACAAATTAAGTTCATAAGTAGAGGTACCACTGTAGTGGTGTGGTGCCTCTCTTAATGACCGCACCACTTTAACAATGAATTTTTTAGTCCCCCAATTGTGGTGGTGAATCAAGAACTACCTATGGAATATACAAACTTTGGATTAATAAGCAAAATGGGTTTAGAACTGCAGGCTGGGAACCACAAATCCTACACTGGCCAAGAAAAGAGAGCAGAAAATCCATTCTGATGGGAAGACAGAGGCTTGTGACCAGGTGAGGAAGCAAGGCAGGTATGTGACCAAGATTGACATCTCCCGTTTTGTCCTCGGCAGCTATTCCGATTCGCTCCTGAGTGGAGCAGAAAATGGTGGCCCCCTTAAGGACGCGCTGCAGTCAGAGGGTAAGGAGCAAATTTGGAGGAGGGTAAATGAAAAAAATCACTCTGTTGGGATTGTCATTTCAGGGGAAAACAGTGTGGTAGGACTTACATCATGATAGCCATGGCTATTTCCAGCATACCAACCTGTGGGACCAAAGCAGTTTCCTTATGATGATATATACTGCTCAAAAAAAAATAAAGGGAACCCTCAAATAACACATCCTAGATCTGAATGAATGAAATATTCTCATTGCATATTTCATTTGCACAACTATTCCATTTGCACAACAGCATGTGAAATTGACTGTCCATCAGCGTTGCTTCCTAAGTGGACAGTTTGATTTACTTGAAGTTATATTCTGTTTTTTAAGTGTTCCCTTTATTTATTTTTTTGAGCAGTGTATATTTGGAAAACAGAGCAGACCCCAATATTGAACCACTCTCAGTGAAGCACTATGAGTTTTAAAAAGTATCCAGAGTTGTTTTCTTTTGAGCTTGACCTTATGTTTTACCTAATTCTTGTTTTAATGATTGTCATGGAAAAAGAAAGGTTGTTCTTTCCAGGTGTAACTTGTATCCTATCACTTTGTTCCTGCCCTGAGTTTGCTGGAGAAGTTTAGAAATCCAAATAAATAAATAAAATAAATCAGGAATGGCTAACTGTGGCCACTTTTAAGACTGGGTGAACCAACTCCCAGAATTCCTCAGCCATCCAAGCTCACTGGGGAATTCTGGGAGTTGAAGTCCTCAAGTCTTAAAAGTAACCATTTTGGCCACCCCTGATTTAACATGAGTCCATCTGAAATATGCCGCCCTGAATCTGCGGAGAGGGGCGGCATACAAATCTAATAAATAATAATAATCATAATAATTGGTGCGGCTTATAAATCTAATAAAATAAATTTAAATTCTGGACATGTAGATCTGAGCTAGATTTCTGAATTAATTCCAGAAAAGGTATTTTTGAGGAAGCCCTGGAATTCCCGAGTTTTGGGGGGAGACAACAGCGGGGATCCGATTGTGTTTTGTTTTGTTTTTTTTTGCTATCCCAAACTTAGAACAAGAAAAAGATGGAATGCTGGAAGGCGCAGAGTTTGAGGAACAGAACGCTGTGGGTGAAGCAAAGATGGACAAGGCGGTGGATACCTTCATGGCTGACCTACAGACTTTCTGCAGATCCCAACCTCCTGGCCAGGCCTCTCTAGCCTCTGCTGCACAGGACCGAGGTACTTGACAAACCCCTTTCCCCTTCTTCTCCGTTGAGCAAGTCTGATGCCCACAGAGGAGGCAAAGCGGACAATCCATTGACTAGCCTGCTACTGGTACAGTGATGTGTGCCGTAGCGGTAGGAGAACACTGATGATGTCACTTCCTTGATTGCAAATCCTCCGGGGCTGCCATTTTTTTTCTTCTTTTCCCTTCCTGCAAATTTATTTATTTATCTATCTATCTATCTATCTATCTATCTATCTATCTATCTATCTATCTATCTATCTATCTATCTATCTATCTATTGGATTTGTATGCCGCCTCTCTCCATGGACTCGGGGCGGCTAACAACAGTGACAAAAAAACAGAATGTAAAAATCCAATACTACAACAGCTAAAAACCCTTGTTATAATTGTTTAGTTGACGGGACCCTGAGAAGGCCCACTCTGTGGGACCTAACTGGTCGCTGGGATGCCAAGTTTCTGGCACTGCATGCGGTCACCATCTTATTTTTGGCATTTTAATTTTTTTTTAATTGTGGGTTTTTTGCACTGTGCATGTGCATGTGGCCATGAGGAGCTAAGCTGCAGAGACTAAGTTGGAACTCACCTCTGGGACCATCTTGTCTCCTTCCAGTTTTGGCCCTGAAGAGGCTACTTCAGATACCAGACGAAGGAGAGGCCCTCTTTCCTGCAGAAGCTACAGACCTTTCCCCAGAGAATGGAGATCCTCAGGAGGGAGAAGGAGAATGGAATGGGACCTTCAGGATTGAAGGAGACAACAGCAGGAGGCTTCCAGGTGAGCCTAATGGAATACAGATTGTCTTTCACTTACGACCACAATTAATCCCCATGTTTCCATTGCTAATCTAGACAGTTAAGGGAGTTTTGGCCCATTTTAACTTCTTTGCCACAGTTGTTAAGTGACAAGAGAACTAGTAGTCAAGGTGATAATTTAAGAGCTGACCAGCTGATGCAATGAGGGGAATGGGTCAGCAGGGTCTTTGGCTGTTATCCCTTTAATAACAGGAGGCCCTGCTGGTGTGTTCATTAATTTGTCCAGTTTCTTCCCTGCTGTAATTGCTGTTTGTTTAGATACTGCTTGTAGCACATGTATGTATACTATTCCTATATTCCTATTGTAGATAAAAACCACTGGTTTAATACAAACCACTGTTGGCTGTACTTGCTCCTGGACTGATACACATGATTGATGGACGTGTGCACAGTTTGACATTAGCGATATTTATACCTGAAGTTAAAAAAAAAAAGATATTAAGTAAATGTCGACCATTATGCTACGCAAGCATTTCTCTCCACCGCAGGTTCTTTGAATGGCCCTCCAGATCCAGAGTGGAATTCCGAACATCTGGATAAGGAAAGTCCCCATTTCCCCATCGTTCTGTCCCTCCAGCAATCTGACGGGGTGAAGCATCACCTAAAGCTTCTAGAAGACGCAATTCAGGGTCTGAAGGTGAATATGGAAGGTCCATCCCATCCTTTTCCCTGAGCCATTGCCTGTCCAAGATGGGTGGTGGAGCATCGTCCTTCATGGATTTGGCTTTCCCAGACATTAAAATGTTTGGGAAGTTTTCGGTGGAGGCAGAAGAAGATGGAAACAGGTGTGGGGATTTTATTTAAGAAAGATGTAGAGGGAGGGGAATTACAGTTTTCTTCCTGCTGACCCTCACCATGGTTCTTCCTGAATTTTGAAGGTTTTCAATGAAAAGGAAAAGCAAAGAATAAAACTTCATACAAATAAAGAGAAATATTTCTACAAATCAAGGGAAATATTTCTTCACCCAGAGGGTTGATGGAATTTACTTCCAGAAGAGGTCGTGACAGCTGTCAGCCTGGATAGCTTCAAGGCAGGATTAGACAGATTCATGGATGCCAAGTGTATCCATGGTGGTTATTGAAACGGATGTCCATGTGTCGCCTCTATGTTGGTTGAGGCAGGCAGGATTCCCTTGGGTCTTATTTATTTATTTATTTATTTATTTTAATTTATTTATTTTAATTTATTTTAATTTATATTCATTCATTCATTCATTCATTCATTCATTCATTCATTCATTCATTCATTTATTTATTTATTTATTTATTTATTTATTTATTTATTAGATTTGTATGCCGCCCCTCTCCGAAGACTCGGGGCGGCTAACAACAATATAAATGTAAACAAATCTAATATTAAAAGACAATCTAAAAAACCCCAATTTAAAGAACCATTCATACATACAAGCATACCATTTGTTGGGGGTCAAGGGAAAGGGAGGGGTTTGCCTTCTCCTCCTGCTCAAGATCCCCATGGACAATTGGTGGGCCACTGTGGGACACAAGGCTGGAGTCGGTGGGCTTTGGCCCGATTCAGCATGGCTCTTCTTATGTTCTTATGACTGAGATGGACAATGTAGGGGAAGAGCAGGCAGCGCTGGGGGCAGAGCGAAGTGAGTCATCAGCCGAGAATCCTTACGTTGCCACAAATGGTCCCAAGGTGCAGCCCTTCCTGAATTTCCTTGCCTCTTATCTTGCCAATCAATTTATCTAATACTGAACTTCAGTTGACTAGTTTATTATGTATAGATGTTAAAACTTTGAACAGCAACTTAATGTATGATCCTAATTCTTTGCACCTCTTCGGAGAGGGGCGGCATACAAATCTAATTATTATTATTATTATTATTATTATTATTATTATTATTATTATTATTATTATTATATTCCTTGCAAATTTCCCTAAGTGTGACTCTCTCTGTCTGTCTTACTAGGATATAGAAACAGAATACTGGAGGTTCCAGCAGCTGATGGAGAACTTTACATCATCTCAACAATCTGGTTCCACATGAGATTTAGCCAAGCAAGGTAGGCAGGGGACAACAACAGGCAAAGGTTGAGATGCTCTAGGCCTTTGATCCCTCTTCCCTCCCATCCCGTAAACCCACAACTACCAAGGATGATAGATGAGGCTGATGGGACACGACTGGCAGATGTTTGGACATTTGAAATAAACACTTTTGCAGGGGAAAAGTACTCCAATGTAGTAGTCCCGTTTTAGTCCAATGGAATTAGTGCCTTCTCTATGAAAGAATCCCTGCTTTTGGTGTGCAGGGGAAATTCTTGAGTTATGACCACAGTTGGGATCAGAGGTTCAGCTACTAAGCGATGCATTCATTAAACAAGGCATCCCCTGACCAGACCTGATTTTACGACCATTTTTACTGCAGTCAGTTAGAGCAGTGATTTTCAACCTTTTTTGACCCGCGGCACATTTTTTACATTTACGAAACCCTGGGGCACATTGAGCCGGTGTGTGTGTGTAAAAAAAGTCTGGACAAAAAAATGATCTCTCTTCCTCCCCTTCGCTCTATTTCTTTCTCCCTCTCTCTTTCTCTCCCTTCCTTCCTCTTTCTTTCTCTCTCTCTCCATCCCTCTTTCTCTTCCTTCCTTCCTCTCTTTTTTGCTCTCTTTCTCTCTCCCTCCCTACATCCCTCTATGTCTTTCTCTCTCTCTCATTCCCTCCCTCTCTCTCTCTCCCTGGCTTTCTTTCTCTTTTTCTCTCTCTTGCTTTCTCTCTTTCTTTCTCTTGTTCTTTCTCTCTTGCTTTTTTTCTCTCTAGTTCTTTTTCCCTCTCTCGCTCTTTCTCTCTTTTGCTTTCTTTCTCTCCCTCTCTTGCTTTCTCTCTCTCTTGCTTTCTTTCTCTCTGAGCTTCGCAGCACATCTGACCATGTCTCGCGGCACACTGGTTGAAAAACACTGAGTTAGAGGGTTCTTTCTGTGGTTAAGCGAAGCATGTGGTTGTAGAGTGAATTCGTTGTTAAGCGAATCCAGCTTTGCCCATACCATCCCCCCCACTTTCAGTTTGCCAGCTGGGAAGGCCCCAAATGCCAATCAAGTGAGCCCGGAAGCCGGTTGCCAAGTGCCCAGTGGTTGCTGGGATGGGGAGGTATGATGCTCACAACTTGGGAGGATGGCTTTTAAAGAAATGTACCTCTACCTTTCTCTTTTTCTATGCTAATGACCGATCCCTTTATCGTTCTAAGTCAGTGATGGCGAACCTATGGCGTGGGTGCCACAGGTGGCACGCGGAGCCATATCTGCTGGCACACGAGCCGTTGCCCTAGCTCAGCTCCAACGTGCATGTGTGTGCCAGCCAGCTGATTTTGGGCTCACATGGAGGCTCTGAGAGGGTGTTTTTGGCTTCCAGAGAGTCTCTGGAGGGATGGGTGAGGGTGTTTTTACCCTTTGGAGCCTAGGGAGGACGAAACATGAGTCTACCAGGCCCACCAGGAGTTGGGAAACAGCATTTCTCGCCTCCAGAGGGCCTCTGGAGGGGGGGAACTGTTTTTGCCCTCCCCAGGCATTGAATTATTTATTTATTTATCCATCCATTCATTCATTCATTCATTCATTCATTTATTAGATTAGTATGCCGCCCCTCTCCGTAGACTCGGGGCGGCTAACAACAGTAATAAACAGCATGGAACAAATCTACTGTTTAAAATAATTTTTAAAAAACCCTTATTAAAACCAAACACACACACAAACATACCATGCATAAATTGTATAGGCCTAGGGGGGGAAAGGGTAGTTCAGTTCTCCCATGCCTGACGGCAGAGGTGGGTTTTGAGGAGCTTACGAAAGGCAAGGAGGGTGGGAGCAATTCTGATCTCGGGGGGGGGGGGCTGGTTCCAGAGGGTCGGGGCCACCACAGAGAAGGCTTTTCTCCTGGGTCCCGCCAGACGACATTGTTTAGTCGACGGATTATGGGTGTGGACACTCGCAGCCGCACCCTCTTTCGGCACCCGATGAAAAAAAGGTTCGCCATCTCTATTCTAGGTGATGATAATGTCTTTCCTATCTGAGTGGTTCTTCTTTTTTTTCCAGGCCTGTCGGAAAAACGAAGGAAGATAACTTTGTGGCCTAAGCCATTTATCCTGCCAGGCGGTTCTTTCCCAGCGCGAGGCCACCCCACGGGGCTCTAAGCTGCTGCTTGATTGTATAGGGAGCTGTGGATTTTGTACATAGAATTTTCTGCCTAGATCACATTATAAGGGGGAAACGTTTAGAGCAGGGGTATTCCAATTTTTGACAACTTTTAAGACCCCGGGGACTTCAACCTTCTGAATTCCCTATCCAACTCATTCTGGCTGGGGAATACTGGGACTTGCAAGTCTACACAACTTTCAAGTTGCCAAGACTGGAAAACTCCTGATGCGCCTTGTTTAGAAAAAACCCTGCAAATTTTTCAGGTGTGTGGAGAGGAAGGTTTACATTAGGTCAGAAAGACGGAGGCTTTGGGAAGGGTCACCTTCCCTTTTAAGCCAGGAGAAGGAATAGTTTACAGTGCTGGTTCTCAGGGGTGATATTATATTACAAAACTGGGATTTGATTATCTTCTGTGTCGGCCAAAATAAGTGGTGGGCTAACCAAGAACTCAGGGGCCCGAGACCAGAGCTCATAATCTGATGGCTTGTTTCCTAAGAGGCTCTCGAGATACCTCAAAGGAGGGTGTGTAAGTAGGACGTGAACTATAGCTAATTGTGCCTTTCTTCAAAAGTTCACCCTCCGCTCCCAGGGGTGTAACTCAGCCATTATTGTGTTGTCTTCCACATGCGCACATACAACACTGTTGTTAGAAAATGCAATTGCAGCCAAGCTTCCATAGCAGGAGAGAAACAAACTCACTTCTAAAAGTTCTCCTGTTTATCTTCTGGGGTTCATATTTCATTCTCACGTAGATAAGCCCTGCAGACATTCCTATTTTTCTACCAGTCTCGGTCTCATAACTTATATGAACTCATTTAATAAGGTCCATGTTTTTTGCCAGTTCTTCCTGCCCCGTCTGGGTTTTATCTCCAGCCTGCCAACTTGAACCCAACTCAACCATCACCCCCAGAAGGCTGAAATTCATACAAAAATTATATAAGATAGGTAAAAACCCAGATTGGTACTTTTTCCATGCAATTCTGCACTGAACTGCTAACTCTGGCATTTCTCTACCTTTCAGAAATGTTGGGTTTACATTGAATGACCTGCCACAAGCCATGTTAGCTGGGGACTTCAGGAAGTTACCCTCTCAATTTTTCTTGAGGGCTTCCCAGATTAGCGAAGGCAAGTTGCCAACGACGGCCCACTGGACCATAGTTATAAAGAATATAACAGTCCAAATATTTAATGTTTTGAGGTTGGGTGAAAAGTTGGCGTGGGTCTGGAGTTGCTTGGAAGTGTCTGAGAACTTCTCCACCGTGAGGAAGATTAACAAGCATGCTTCCTAAAAGCCTACTTTGACTCACGCTACCTGTCTTGGGTACAGATGGGGATAATTGAATGCAATACATCTTGGATCTGTCCAAGGGATCCCATCACCGCGAGCTTTATTGCTGGCGTGCTGAGGAAAGGAGGAAGAGGGTCCTCCTTTGAGAAGTCTACCATTCCTGAAGCTTCCTTCCAATCAGATCTTTCCTGTTCCATCTTCCGTAATCTTTTCTCTAAGGCAGTGTTTCCCAAACCTGGCCATTTGAAGAGGTCTGGACTTCAACTCCCAGAATTCCCCAGCCAGCGAATTCTGGGAATTGAAGTCCAGATATCTTCAAGTTGTCAAAGTTGGTTCAACAATGGCCAAGTTTGGGAAACAGTACCCTAGGGTAGAAACCCCATCCCTTCTCGGAAGGAAGAGTCCAAGCACTGTGCATCTTAAGGGCCTTCCGAATCGCGGATCGGACCGTGAGCCCGTTGCAGAAGCTGGCACTTCACGCTCCTTCCGTTCGGCCTTGGGCCGTGGACCCCCTACTCCTTGCCTGCCAATAGTGCCACGCGCCGTCACCAGCCACACGCCTTTTGAACCCTTCCCATAATGCCATGCACAAGTTACCTCACTGCTTTTGACGATCTGCTGTTCTGCCCTGCGCTCAGCAGGTGGTGCCATAGCTACGCCCGTGTCTAGGTATGGGGTGCGCACATACACACAGGCGGGTGTGCATAACAGCTGGTGCTACTTCTTTGGGATTGAGACGACTCGCTATTCAAATCCTGGAGGGATTTTTCAACCTCTTTGCTCCATCCCTCTGCAAGAGTTGCCTAGGGCAGTGTTTCCCAACCTTGGCAACTTGAAGATATCTGGACTTCAACTCCCAGAATTCCCCAGCCAGCATTTGCTGGCTGGGGAATTCTGGGAGTTGAAGTCCAGATATCTTCAAGTTGTCAACGTTGGGAAACACTGGCCTGGGGTGTGTAAACTGTTGTTGGATACACTTTGGTCCCAGGGAACAGGAGAGTTTTAAAACTTCAGGGAGGATTTGGATGTGTTTTGGATCCACGCAGCATCCAAACCTTCGTTTGTTTCACTTTTTCTCGCCTTGTCATTAGTTGTGACTTTGGTTGAATCAGGATTGGGGTGGGGATTAGTTGTTGCTAGACAACCGGAGGGGGCTTCCTCCCTTGGGAAAAACTGCCGGGTGACAGCATAGAAAATGATGGGTTAATTGGGGGGTGCTGAGAAGTTCCTGGGAAGGTTAAATCCACCCAAGAGGAGAGAGGGGGGAAAGATATAGTAATGGTGTTTACCCCACAGAGGGAAGATAGAGCATGGGGTAGAGATGAGGGCTCAATCCACCAGCATCTTCGGAGATAGACCTTTATTCGAATGCTTCCAAGTGTTTTGAACACGAGCTTGTATTTTAAGAAAAACCTTCTGTTTTTCTGTTTTGGGGGGCACTGAGAAATTGTTCCAATGTTAAGGGAACGATGGGGCTGTTTTGTGTGTAGAACAAAATCGTGTTTAGCTGTGTCTAATTTTTTTTAAAATCCATTGCTGTACAAAGCGTGTAAACCAGTATATCCCTTGAGTTGTTGTTTTTCCCCCCCCCCTTTCACCTCCCAGTATTATGAAGTATCAAATTTTAAAGGGTTGCAGAAGAGGATGCTGGACCCGTGTTTCGCAGCACATGTCTTTTGCAAGTGTTAAAAGAAATATTCTCAAGATCATCCCGAGAACTCTGCCGGCTATGAATCTGGCTTTCCTCTTTTAGGTCAAAAATGTTTCTTCTCCGTTTTTTCTTTAAATGGGCAGTGGGTGCCCTGCTCTGAGTTTCTTGCATAGTTGAACCATAGAAGGAAACGCAAGGTGACCAGAACATCCCTATGTATCTGGGGTCTCCGACCATGTTAAGACTTGTGGACTTCAACTCAACTTCCAATTCTGGGAGTTGAAGTCCACAAGTCATAACATGGCCAGGTTTGGAGACCCCCTGCTCTATATTTTATGCTTCAACAAACAGACATGAAGAACCACCTTCCAATTTCGATCAAAAGTATTGAAAAATGTTGACCCGCATTCAGGATGCCTTTTTGTTCTTTTTAATCTGCTCAGTTGGTGATTTTGATCATAGTGCCCAATTCCAAATTCTTCGGAATTGAGAAGCTTAACCAGGGATGTGAAATCCTGTTTGCTAAATTCAGTATTCTTAACCGAAGAGCACAATCCAGTGGTTTGGGGATAAATATATATATTATGTTAATGAAGATCCTTATGATAAGGATGGGCTATTTTGTAGTCTTATCTATATAGATTTTACTTGCTAGACCGTACATTAGCTCATAATTTCCTGAGAGTCTTGATGCTGGGCTATTTTAACCAGCTTCAACAATTCGCTCTGGCTTTATTTTGCTTTCCCAAATCCCCCCCCCCTCTAAAATGGCAGGGATTTTAAAATTGTAAATACCATTTGGGACCAAAATATTTAAGACTACTACTTTTTTTTTTTTACAAGCTGAGCCAGGCGGCTTAAAAGATTCTTAAATATTTATTTGTAGCCAATTCTCTCAATTCTACACCTGTCTCTTGTCTATTTGCGTTTGAGATTTTTTAACCTGTGCAAATTTGAGTTCTTCAAAACCACCCTGGACCAGTGGCCAAAAATTAAGCTGATTCCTTCCTTTTCCTGGAGTTTTATGGCAAATGGTCTTGAGAATGTTTTCATAATGGCGCCACGGTTATGCTCAATTGATTTCAGTTCATGTGTTAAAGCAGAAAGTTAGGCTGGCTTTATGGAGCAGTTTTTGATAAGAAAGCATCATGGGTATGATACAAAGGGGGGAGGCCTCTTAAGAGCCAAGTCCAACAATTTGGTCACCTGTTTAAGGATGGGATGAAAAGGAAGGGTAGGCATTAAGAGATATTTCAATGTTTCCTCTCCTTCCGTAGGAGAACAGGGATTGAGGCTCTCGTTTGCCTGCATCCCATCCTTTTTATGGGCTTCCTTGGTCTGATCCTCTCCGGATTTCCTGGACTACAACTCCCAGAATTCCTTCTAGCAAAAGGTACAGGAATTCTGGAGGGGATCGAAAGTAGAAAAGATTTGAAAGCTTAGTTACGTACGTCGCGAAAGGGGTGAAGGCAGATGAAAGTGAGCAGAGTAAACCAAAGACAATCTTGTAAATAGATATCTATGAATAATATTCATATGAATATAGTAATAAATAAACCTTATCTTTCCATTTCCTTTGTCCTCGTGTATTTGATTATTTCTTGGTGTTTGGTTCCTTGGAGTTGTGATGGTAGGGTTGCCAGGAATCTTTGTGTTCTGCTGCCTGAAAACAGCACAATTTTCCTGACACTCTTGTAGGGTCTCCTGTCTCTTAATAGGTTGGGTGGGAGAGAGAGACCATGGACGGGGGTCTCTGTTAATTTATGGATTTTAAACCAATATCTCGCCGTGCCATAATGGCTCTTCGGGAAGATGAGGGGAAAGAAAAAAAAGGGCCTTTCTGGGTATTTAAACCACGTCTGATCTTTCTGGGAACTGAATGTCTGGGTAAGTATCGTGGAGGAGGAAGGAAGAGGAGGAAGGAGGAGGAAGGAAAGCAGAAACAGGAGGAGGAAGGAAGAGGAGAAGAGGAAGGAGGAGGAGAAGAGGAAGGAAAGCAGAAGCAAGAGGAGGAAGGAAGAAAAGAAAAGGAAGAGGAGAAGGAGGAGGAGGAAGAAGGAAGAGAAGAAAAGGAAGGAAGAGGAGAAGAGGAAGGAGGAGGAAGAGGAAGGAAAGGAGACGCAGGAGGAGGAAGGAGGAGGAAGAGGAAGGAGAGCAGAAGAAGGAAGGGAGAAGAGGAAGGAGGAGGAAGAGGAAGGAGAGCAGAAGAAGGAAGAGAGGAGAGGAAGGAGAGGAAGGAGAGCAGAAGAAGGAAGAGAGGAGAGGAAGAAAGAGGAGAAGAGGAAGGAGAGCAGAAGAAGGAAGAAAGGAGAGGAAGGAAGAGAAGAGGAAGGAGAGCAGAAGAAGGAAGAGAGGAGAGGAAGGAAGAGGAGAAGAGGAAGGAGGAGGAGGAAGAGGAAGGAGAGCAGAAGAAGGAAGAGAGGAGAGGAAGGAAGAGAAGAAGAGGAAGGAGAGCAGAAGAAGGAAGAGAGGAGAGGAAGGAAGAGGATAAAGGAAAGGAGAAAAGGGAGGAGGAATAAAAGCAGGAGGAGAAGGAGGAAGAGGAGAAAAGAGAGAGCTGCAGCAGAAATAAGGAAAAAGAAGAAGGGGAAAAAAGAAAAACAGCCTGTACTTCTGGTCCTTAATATTGACTTTTCAGCAATTCCTGTAACTACATTTCCCAGGATGCTTTGGGTAAAACTAACCAAGCAGTTGGGCTCGGTCTACTCCAGAGGAACAAGATGCAGCTAGAATCGCTCCATCCTTTGGTAAGATTAAGATTCCTCCCATTACTCTCGTGAGATTCAATTTTAATTATTCTGTTAATTAGCTCAACCCAAGGACAGTCGCAGTGCTGAAGTT
The DNA here is from genome assembly GCF_031021105.1 of Erythrolamprus reginae. Classification (NCBI taxonomy): domain Eukaryota; kingdom Metazoa; phylum Chordata; class Lepidosauria; order Squamata; family Dipsadidae; genus Erythrolamprus; species Erythrolamprus reginae. The sequence goes on from NC_091960.1 coordinate 5,124,104, forward strand.
CTGGGACATTTATGCATTTGTGGGTCTTTTATTGATGGCCCTAAATACCTTTGGGGAAATAGATGCCGTTGAACTGAATTGGATGTCTAATGCTCAATTTCTTCATTTGCTCTTTAGAGAAATATATTCCTTTGATTCATTTCCTTTCTCTTTCTCTCTCTCTCACACAAAACACAATTATACACACAATTATACACCTCTATCCTCTCTTTTCACCTGTGAGTAGAGACGCAGCGAATAGATATTTTATTGCTTTTGAGGCCAGCGAGAACAGCTGGTGTAAAATTTTCCATCTCTCTCTCTCTCTTTTTTTTTACACTCCATAAATTAATGCAATATTTACAAGAAAGAAAGAAAAATAAAAGGAACGGGACTTTTTTTTTTAAAAACAACTTCTTCATATCCACCACACAAGTACAAGTTTCGTTTCTCTTGTTTAAAACACGGAGTCACACAAGCACAGCGATGGGGGTGGAAAGTTGTGTTTGCTCACTTTGGAGAAAGCGGGTGGGGGGGGTGTTTGGGGGTGGGGGGGGACTGAGTATGTTTACAGAAAGGTTACACCAGCATAGACAAGACGATATTGCACTTCAAAATGTTCAGGATGGGGGTTGTGGAATAAAGCAAAATCGACTGGCCCTCTTTTCCCCAAATTCCAACGTCCAGATTTTGAAGTGCAGCTGGATTTACTAGCCATTAGCCAAGCTGGGATCATTCCGTCTCATCTCCAGATGTTACCCAAAAGAGGTTCGCTTCCTACTTAGTTGGGCTCCGAGAAATGTTAAACGTAAAGAACAATTATACCCAAGCAACAGTTGGTGCCCACAGAGTTAATCCTCGACTTACGATTCCTTTAGTGACCATTTGAAATTGCCCCGGCATTATAAAGTGATTTATAATGAGCGGTCCTCAAATTCAGGATCCTTGCAGTATCCCCATGGTCATGTGATCAAAATTTGGGCATTTGGCAACCGACATAACTGATGGTTACAGCATGGGGGGGAGGGGTGTTTTCATGTGATCGCCATTTGCAATCTTTCCAATTGACCTCTGACCAGGAAAGTCACTAGGCTAAGGTGACCAGATTTTAACATTTGTAAAGTGGGACACCGGGTGGGGTGGGGGGAGGTGGTGTCTTGATTAAAAATTTGGTCTGTGGAGCAAAAAAACTTTTTTCTTTTTCTCTCTCTCTCTTCCTCCTTCCCACTCTCTCCATTTCTCTCCCTCCCTCTTTCTTTCTCTCCCTTCCTTCCTCTCTCCCTCCTTCCCTCCCTCTCTCTCTCTTCCTCCTTCCCTTTCTCTATTTCTCTCTTCCTCCCACTTTTTCTCTCTCTTCCCCCCTCTCTTTTTTCTCTTTCTCTCTTCCTCTTTCTCTCTCTTCATTCCAAAATTGGGACATTTTTGAAACCCCGCAGAATAACAATTTATTCAAAAGCGAGAGTGTCCCACCAAAAGTGGGACGTCTTGTCACCTTAAGGCTCACAATGACCACACAGTTCACCTAACTCCAATGATTCACTTGTTACAATGTTGGCAAAAAAGGGGGGTGTTAAAAATTGGGTATAGCTCGCTAACGACTGCCTTGCTTAGCAATAGTAACTTTGGCTCTAATTGCGGTCGCAAGTCGAGGACTACCTGTATTTGAATTCTGATTATAAACCTCAGTGTGTGTTCTAACTCAAGGGTCCCCAACCTTGGCAACTTTAAGCCTGGTGGACTTCAATTCCCAGAATTCAGCTTTGCTCGCTGGGGAATTCTGGGAGTTGAAGTCCGCCAGGTTTGGAGACCCCTTTTCTAGCTGACCCTTTGAATGACCGGACGCCCAAATTTTCAAAACGGGGCAACCTTTTAAGCTTCTACTGCAACCAAGGGAGCAGCTACCTGTCTTAAATTATTGTTAAAGACACCTGCAAGCAAAGACAATGGAGTTAAGTCACCCCACCCAGATTGTAGTTTCGCCAGCAAATTCCCCCTGCACTCGTGGTCAACAAAGTTGCCTGGGAGAAATTTCAATGGATTTAGGAGCAGAAGAGCCGTGTTGTCTATGGAGAGCTTAAAGGCCTTTTTGTAAAGGTGGTGAGTTGGGGGTGGTAAATCCTGGTCGGGCCTTGGGTAGATGTTCACCCTTGGGAGATGTCTGGGGACCCAAGCTGGATGAAGTTAGAGAAACTTTGAGGGTGTTCCCCTCGGCCACCAGAATCAAGTTAACTGATTCTCTGGACAGGTCACCATGACAAGATTTTCCTTTAAAAAAAAAAGAAGCTATTGCACATTTTACCTTTGCGATGGGGATTTTTTCTTGAATCGGGACCTTTTGTGTGTAGCTGCTGTGGAAGTGGCTAGTCCAGGGATAGCGAACCTTTTATTTCTTGGGTGCTAAGAGAGCATGTGTGCGCGCTACTGTGCATGTGCGAGTGCCCACACCCATAATTCAATGCCCTGGGGAGGGCGAAAAAGGCTTCCCCGGCCCCCTGGAGGCCCTCTGGAGGACGGAATTGGCCTGTTTCCCAACTTCTGGTGGGCCCAGTAGGATCATGTTTGCCCTCCCCAGGCTCCAAAGGCTTCCCTGGAGCCGAGGGAGGGTAAAAACGTCCTTTCCCATCCTCCTGGTGGCTCTCTGGAAGCCTAAAAACGCCCTCTCAGAGCCTCCGTGCGAGCCAAAAATCAGCTGGCCGCACATTGGAGCTGAGCTAGGGCAACGGCTCGCATTGGTAGGTTCGCCATCACTGGGCTAGTCCATGAACATGCTAATCGATCTGGGACAGGCCGTGGTGGCAACAGCGCTTTCAACTCTGAGCAGCCCCTCGGAGGAAATAAATTTGACCGGCGGGGTGGGTGGGTGGTTGAGAAGGCCAGAAAAGCTGTGACCAGGAAACCAGATCGGTCAGCCAGGCATGTGGAATCTAGGGATCTCTTTTCACCCACCACTATACTCCAACAACCCCAGTCTTCCAAGGGATGATCTGTTTTGGGGCATCATTGATAATTCCAGCGGGGGAGAATTCCAGCCTCGACGGAAGGCGAGTGGAGGGGTTAAGACTCGGTATATTCCTTGAATAGAACTTTCCTATAAAAATAGACATCGAGTGGACACAGAAGGGGTGGGCTTCGTTGTTTCCTTTAACCTTGGTTTCGAATCAGGGGTGATAGTGGGAGAGAAGGACCGGCCATCCAGCTCCTCGGGGCTCGCTTTCAACTGCTTGCCAGGGCCTTCCCTTGCTTGATTACAGCCAGGCCGACTCCCACCTCCCCATCTAACTGACCGGGCCTTGGTCTGGCCGTCCGCTCCCCCTCCGTCCGCTTGTAACTTGGCACCTGGCTCTCTAACGTCTCCAGGCTGTCGGGACTGAAGTCGCAGCCTTCGTTTTCCCGAACTGCATTCACTCAAATCTGTGATTTCCAACTCGGAATCGGACGCTGGGTCCTCTTTAGCCCCCTCGGCCGCCGGAAGGGCTGGAGGGCCTGGTGCCTAGCGATTCCTTATTGCGAGAGCTCGGTCCGTGGGCGTCCCCACGGAGGGGCAGGGTTGTGCTATGAGTCGGGAGGCAGAGCCGGGGCATGGAGCTACCTGCCAGGACTGTCGTTCTCTCGGGGTTTTTCGTTGGCCAGGAGGGAAATGGGCGTAGGGAGCTGGGCCAGGGAGCCAGACAAAGGGGTTGGGGTAGAAGTGAGGGGAATAGAGAGAGGTGGGCAGCTTGGAGCTGTTCAGGGGGAAAGTGCTGGACAGGTAAGGGTTAAAATTCCAAGGATATTCGGGAAAGGAGGCGTTCCGGCCATATGGGGTCAGCAAACCAGGAGGCTTCGTGTAGCCAGCCATACCTGAGAGAGAAGGAAAGAGAGGTGAGTAGATACTTAGATACTACCTTCCTTCCTTCCTTCCTTCCTTCCTTCCTTCCTTCCTTCCTTCCTTCCCTTCCTTCCTTACTTACTTACTTACTTACTTACTTACTTACTTACTTACTTACTTACTTACTTACTTACTTACTATTTTCGGTGCTCTGCACAGGCTTCAGTATTTTTCCAAAATTCCCCAAAACCCACTTCTTGAAATATCATTCTCTTTTATTTGATTTCACACAAGCTTAAATGTATGAATCTTTAGCAAAGTAAATGTAAGCAGCAAGAACAATACATTATCTATCGGCTTGAAAGTTCAAACTTTCTGGGAAGGCTATAAATCACAATTTAGGGTCAATTTCATGAGCCGGGGTGGCGCAGGAGGTAGAGTGCTGTATTGCAGGCCACTGAAGCTGACTGAAGATCTGTAGGTCAGCGGTTCAAATCTCATCACCGGCTCAAGGTTGACTCAGCCTTCCATCCTTCCGAGGTGGGTCAAATGAGGACCCGGATTGTGGGGGCAATAGGCTGGCTCTGTTAAAAAAGTGCTATTGCTAACATGTTGTAAGCCGCCCTGAGTCTAAGGAGAACGCAGCATAAAAATGGAATACAATCAATGAATCAATCAATGAATCAATCAATGATAAATAAATAATAAACAAATAAGCTCACAAGATTTTATAACAAACACAGCAAAGGCATGGGGGAGTTGAGACAACTTTCCCCCAGGCTTTTTTATATTTATGTTTGGGTATGTATATGTTGTTTGCTTTTAAAAATATGATAGGGTTTTATGTGCTTTTTAATATTAGATTTGTTTCACTGGAATATTGTTTTTATTGTTGTTGTGAGCCGCGCCGAGTCTTCGGAGAGGGGCGGCATACAAATCTAATGAATTGAATGGAATTGAATTGAATTTCATCTCATTTGGAAAAGAATGTAAGAGACAAAAGGAAGGGAGGGTGGAAAAGACTGAGACAGAAGGAAGTACGAAAGAAAAGTGTAAGGAAAGGAAGGAAGGAGGGAGGGAAGGAAGGACGGAGGGAGGAAGGAGGGAGGGAAGGAAGGAAGGAAGGAAGGAAGATGCCGCTATATAAGCCCTTTAGTTTCTTGCTCCCCAACCTAAACCCAACCAGACACCCACGCTCACCTGATCCCAAGAATGGGAAGGCCGCATCCAGCCTCAGCTTCTCCGGTTCTGGCTGACGTTCGAAGAGGGGGCTGCGGCTGGAGGGATCCCCCAGGCGAGGGCTTGAGAAGAGGCTTTGCAAGGCCTGCAAAGAGCGAATCCGGCCAGTGAGAGATCCGAGCAAAGCAAAGAGGTCTTCCGCACATACCCTTACAATTCTAGCTCTCTTTCCCCTCTCTCGCTTGTCCTACCTCAGTGGTCAGTGGGGTGCAGTCGGCGCCGTGGTTGCTCCCGTTGAAAGGGTTCTGAGCCAGAAGAAACGGCGAGTTGGCAGCCATGTCTAAGAGCGGGTAATTCACCAAAACCACTTTGCTGAAGTTAAACTTGTAGGTGAAGCGTTTGCCTTTGGTCTTGTGGAGAATCCGCTTGTTGTAGTAATACCTGCAGAAAATAGGGGGCGAAGCTGAGTTATTTTATTTTATTTATTTATTTAGTCCAATACATAAAACACATTGAAGAGAATAGATACGTAGTAATGTAAATAAAGAAAAGCATGGAAGAAAAGATATAAAAGTATAGGTGAACATATTTGAAAGGAAGAAAAGATAAAGAGATAAAGAGAGCTGGGGTGGCGCAGCAGGTAGAGTGCTGTACTGCAGGCCACTGAAGCTGACTGTAGATCTGAAGGTCAGCGGTTCAAATCTCATCACCGGCTCAAGGTTGACTCAGCCTTCCATCCTTCCGAGGTGGGTAAAATGAGGACCCGGATTGTGGGGGCAATAGCCTAGCTCTGTTAAAAAGTGCTATTGCTAACATGTTGTAAGCCGCCCTGAGTCTAAGGAGAAGGGCGGCATAAAAATCGAATAAATGAATGAATGAATGAATGAATGAATGAATGAATGAATGAATGAATGAATGAATGAATAAATAAATAAGAGATAAGGAGAGGCAATTGGACAGGGGACGGAAGGCACCCTGGTGCACTTATGCACACCCCTTACAGACCTCTAAGGAACCTGGAGAGGTCAATCGTGGATAGTCTAAGGGAGAAATGTTGGGGGTTAGGGGTTGACACTACTGAGTCAGCGATTCCTGGACGGGATATCAATCCCCAAGTTCAAAAGTAATGGCGGAATATGCTGTACGTCAAAGGAGGAGCTGGATGGGAGTGGCTTCCTCAGAACGAGTTCGTTCTGTACTTAGAATAAGTCAGTGGGCTTCTCCTTATTTTGCAGCATCCATCCTGCATTTAATTAGGAGGGGAGAAAAAAAGGAAAACAGAAGTCCTCAGATTACAGCCCCACCCAAAATATTTAACTTTCTTCTTGGCCACCATCAGGAAAGAGAAAAGGAGACAGGAGACAGGAGAAAGAGGAGGAGGAGGAGGAAGAAGTAAAGAGGAAGAAGAAGAGGAAAAAGTAGTAGTAATAATGATGATGATGATAATAATAATAATAACAACCACAACAACAATAATAACAAACCCCTATCAATCATTAGCACCAGTCAGTGGTATTTGTGACACTTTTTAAAATGTTCAGTTGACTGAGTTTCAGGCTTAATGAATAAGCGAGGTAATAATAATAATAATAAAACTTAAGACTCGGGAAACTTCATTCTGCATTGCCCAACAGCAGATTTTAAAATATGCGAGGCAATTGATCTGGAGTCTTGAAAGGGTTTTTAGTTGTTTTATTAATTGGATTTCTACATGCTGTTTTTATCATTGTTGTTAACCGCCCCAAGTCTGCGGAGAGGGGCGGCATACAAATCCAATAAATAAATAAATAAAATAAATAAAAATAAATAAAATAATTTCTAAAGCTGGTTCGGCATCCCATCTTGTGGAGCGATTGGAGACTCATAACCATTTCCCTTTCCCTCACCCTCTAATCAAAATATTCAACCCTGATTACAACCTTGATTATTATTATTAATAATAATAATAATAATAATAATAATAATAATAATAATTTATTAGACTTGTATGCTGCCCCTCTCCGAAGACTCGGGCCGGCTCACAACAGCAATAAAACAATACAAATCCAATGGTTAAAACTATAACTAAAAACCCACTATCTTAAAAAACAATCAATGACTTTACAGTCATAACCACACATAACTCTTAATGGTCAATCCCAGAGCTGGCTGAGGAATTCTGGGAGTTGAAGTCCACAAGTCTTACAAGTTGCCAAGGTCATTAAACCACATAATTTTAAAAAAATAAAAAATCCAGAACTTTTTCTTTCTTTCAGGTCAGTGCCCCCTACTGGTATATTTGGAGAAATCAACACAATTTCTGAATAAAAGCACCCTCTAGCACAGTGTTTCCCAACCTTGGCAACTTGAAGATATTTGGACTTCAACTCCCAGAATTCCCCAGCCAGTGAATGCTGGCTGGGGAATTCTGGGAGTTGAAGTCCAGTTACTAAGGTTGGGAAACACTGCTCTAGCAAGCCATACAGCGTATTGCCACCAACTTCTCTTTATAGTCTGTGCTAGCAACACATCTCTTTTGAGTTTTTCCTGTGGGGTTACGAGGGCGTCTTTAGAATTTATTTACTGGGCAAAAGCAGTGCTGAAATTCCCAGGCTGAGTTAATAGGAAGTGTCAATAGCGCTTAGCTCCTCATAAATATTAATTAGGCAGGAGGAATCTCAAGCGGCCGGAGAGAAGCAGTTAATTAATAAGCGATAACAAATATTGCTGTCGATCAATTACGGAGAAGGTAACCGCGGAGCTTGTATGAGTTTTATCATGCACTTTGAAGAGGTAGAAGAAAGCTAAGGGGTGTTGGGTTTTGTTTTTTTTGACACCTGAGAAGGAATTTGCTGTTCATGACAAGATGATAAACTGATATTACAGATAACAGGAATATTTGGCAGGGCTGCTGCTACATCGCGGAAGTTTTGCTAATTAATCATAAGAGTTTTGGTAGGCCGCTTAATTAATCAAAAGTGCTTATAACTACGCCAACTGTTCTCCGAAGCAAAAATAATAATAATAGTCTACGGCTTCTTTGGAGTGAGATGATGAACGAGCCTTATGCAAACCCCTTTAAAATGCCAATTCTTTCATACAGAAAGAATTGCCGCTTTTGAAGATGGCAATCACCAGCTAAACTTTTTTTGGGGGGGGGGGTATCTTTATGCTGGAAAATGAATTACTGTCCATTTGTTAAAGCACTATTTTTTTTTTTTTTAAAAAGGTTTAACATTCAAGCACTGGACGTTGGCATTAATATAGTGCATTTTTGGGTGTGCAGCTACATTTTTATAATTTCTTTCTGCGATTATTGCAAGCTGCCTAGAATACATGAGATACAGCATAGAAGTTCATAAATTATTATTATCCCAACCTTTCTTATTAACTTTGTTTTTATAGAAGCAAATTTAAGACTACGGAGACTCAAATCAATCACTTTCCCAGTTGCTCTTCTTTGCTGTATTTTATCCGAAAAAGAAAGCCTCAAGCCATGTAATATTTATATTTTTCGTGCTACACTAAAACGTTGGAACCAGTTTAAATAATTTTGGGTTTGCTCATACAAATCTTGAAAGACAGTACATTCTCAACAGGTTGTTTTCTTGAGGAGAGGTGTACAGTTTGGGATAAATTAAATCAATCTGTTTTTCTTCCCCTGGTCATATGCTTAATATTCTGTGGGTAGCAACTCTGTATGATTGAAAATTTTGATCTCAAATAAGACCATAACCATTACAGGTAGTCCTTGATTTATGACAAAAATTGAGCCTCAAATTTTTGTTGCTAAGTGAGATCATTAAACAAATTTTGTCCCATTTTATGACTTTCTTGCCATGGTTGTTAAGTGAATCAGTGAAGTTGTTATGTTAGTAAGGCGATTGTGAAGTGAATCTGGACTCTAATTCGACCTTATTATGCTCTATATCCTTACCAGGATTTAGATTTTATCCTTACCGGATTCCGTATCTATCTGAACAGCATGTTGTCTGGGCACAGTTAGTTTTAAGTAGAAATACAACAATAATCAGAATAATAATCACAATAAACATGTCGATACTAATCACAAAGTTATAATACAATTAGTTTATCCATCCTGCAAAATGTTCAATACAGTTTTTTTAAATTATCTTTTTAATCTTTTTAGCTTCTAACCTCTCTTTCTGTTAGTTAGCCATCGGTGAAACACATCCCATGTTAAAAAGTACTGTTTCTCCATTAACTTTTATTTTAAATGTTAATCTATCCATCTCAGCACCTTCTAATATTTTTCTAAAATAACACTTTCCTCTGTAGGGATCTACCGTATTCATTTTTCCATTGTTGTGCGTTTGAACTATCCTTAACCAGGATTTTCAGGTGTTACGCCATACACTGAAATCTGAGTTTTTCCACAAAACTAGGTGCACTTCAAATCATGTAGAATCCTGAATCCCACTGTTAATGAGAACTGGGTGCACGTTTTTATATTGCAGGCTAAATGGGGCCTTTGAAGACCTAATCTCAAGCATTATTTATTATTTTATTTATTTATTTATTGGATTTGTATGCCGCCCCTCTCTGGAGACTCGGGGCGGCTAACAGCAACAATAAAACAGTGTACAATAGTAATCTAATACTAAAAACGATTAAAAACCCATTAATATAAAAACCAAACATACATGCATACCATGCATAGAATTGTAAAGGCCTAGGGGGAAAGAGGATCTCAATTCCCCCATGCCTGATGGCAGAGGTGGGTTTTAAGTAGCTTACGAGAGGCAAGGAGAGTGGGGGCAATTCTAATCTCTGGGGGGAGTTGGTTCCAGAGGGCCGGGGCCGCCACAGAGAAGGCTCTTCCCCTGGGTCCCGCCAAGCGGCATTGTTTAGTTGACGGGACCCGGAGAAGATCCACTCTGTGGGACCTAACTGGTCGCTGGGATTCATGCAGCAGAAGGCGGTCCCTGAGATAATCTGGTCCAGTGCCATGAAGGGCTTTATAGGTCATTAGTAGTACCCTTCCTCACCTGAGAACGGTGTTTCCAGCTGCAGCAATTTTAAGGTCTGTGGACTTCAACGCCCAGAATTCCATGCTGCCTGGAGAATTCTGGGAATTGAAGTCCACAGCTCTTCAAAGTTGCCAAGGCTGAGAAACATTGCAGTGAACCCATTTGCCCGAGATGCTAAAATGAGCCAAAATCTCTCTCCCCCCACCTGTCCCCCATGCCTCACCTCAAAGCCCGGCTCAGCTTGTCGTAATTCATATGGGGCTTGCATTTACGAATACCCCACAGCCGGGCCACTTCATCTGGGTCCTTGATGACAAACTCGCCGTAATCTCCTTGCCAAGCAATGACATTCTGGTATTCTTCCTTCTGCAGCAACTCCAGGATAAAATGCCAGAGTTGGATCTGACGAGAACCAGGACTCGACTCGGGTTTATAGGCCCAGTCAGGAAAAGCAAACCCTGCCCATGAAAAAAAGTAATAATTAGCTGTGTGCCCAGACAATACACTATTCAGTTAGATATGGAACTTTGTATTTTTATTTTAAAGTATCAATAAAAATACATTTATTATAATTATTGTTATTATTGTTGTTTTGTTGTTGTTGCTGCTGTTGGTCTTCTTCTTCTTATTTTATTTATTTATTTATTATTTAGATTTGTATGCCGCCCCTCTCCGAAGACTACTACTATTATTCTTATTATTATTATTATTATTATTATTATTATCATCATTCACAAAAAACAGTAATGCACACCAAATGACATTGATATGGAATGTTTGTGTGTGTTTGCTTTTAATAATGGGGTTTTTAGTGTTTTTTAAATTATTAGATTTGTTTTTTACATTGTTCTTGTTATTGTTGTGAGCCGCCCCGAGTCTACGGAGAGGGGCGGCATACAAATCTAATAGATAGATAGATAGATAGATAGATAGATAGATAGATAGATAGATAGATAGATAGATAGATAGATAGATAGATAGATAGATATGCTGGATTTCATATCACGGTATCACAAGTCGAACACTTCCCAAGTGTCTACGACTGTGTAATGTATTTATAGGCCGCCCAACTTCTTACGGACTCTGTTACGGGTTTGCTTTTTGTTTGTCTCTGTTTGTTCAGAGAGCAAACCCTGCTCTCTTTAGCATTGATGACATAACCTAGTTGGGCAACGAAATGTCTACAAAAAACCATCCAAGTTCAGAGAGCACCAAAGACATCGTATAATGTGGGGGTTTTTTTTAACAAAAGAGGAAAAACCCACATATAGACAAAGAAGAAAATTAGCATTGTGAAAAACATTTCAAATTTAAGAATCATATAAAAAAAGAGAAATAATAGTGGAAGGAAGAGAAAATGGAAACTTGAATTAAAGATTTAGGCAGAGCTAGCCTATGGATTTCCTCCACTCGCTTTCTCCGCTACAATTTTGCAGCTACTTGGAATTTTTAAATCCGCGGGATTTATTTCTGAAAACACCTGGATAGAATCAGACAAAGCCCTCTGAACTGAGACTCGCTGAGTAGAACTAGGCACTCTATGCTCTCCAAGTAACGTGTGTGTGTGTGTGTGTGTGTGTGTGTTTGGGTGGGTGGGTGTGTAAGAGAGAAAGGGAATACGTGCACATTCTTTGTTCTGACAAACTTGGGTTTTCTACAGGAGAGTTAATTGACGTACAAGCTCCCATTCCACGTAGTTCCGAGATTCGGTTTTAAAAGGTTCACAAAATAACACAAGAGTCCTCTTTTAGAGTTGTTGCAATTGTCTATCTCCCTATGTGCCTCCACGCTCTGCTGGTATTTGCAGGAAACGGGTCCATTATACAACGTTCCTCCACCTCGGCAGCTTTAAGGAGTGCAGATAATAACGTCCTGAATCTTAATTCTACCGTGGGCTTTAATAACCGCCTGACCCAGTGTTTAAATAAAGGCCCTCCCTAGGGTGCCGAGATAGCCAATTCCGCCACTCCGCTTCCCACCCTCCCTCCACATTAATCACCGCTAAAAAGCTGGCTCCAGCTCAGGAGAGGACAAACCTTCAAGGCAGAAGGTACCTGATCTCGCCTGGTGCAGGCCAGGTCAAGCTGGCGGCCTCCGATCTGTGTCTCTATCTAGGAATCTGTCATTAACAGGCCTAATGGACTGCTGGTCGATGCCTTGATTTTTCAGTTACACAACGCACCTTTGGCACCCCTGCAGTAAATTGCATTCACCTTCCCCAAGGCCCCTCTATACATCATGCCAATGCCACGGCTCGCCAAGTGTGAGATGGGGCTTCCTCCAGAGAGGTACAGTGGTCCCTCTACTTATGAACTTAATTCGTTCCGTGACCAGGTTCTTAAGTAGAAAAGTTTGTAAGAAAAAGCAATTTTCCCCATAGGAATCAATGTAAAAGCAAATAAGGCATGCGACTGGGGAAACCAAAGGGAGGGTGGAGGCCCTGTTTCCTCCCAGGAGATTCCTAGAGAGGACCCATGGAAGCTTCCCACTGCCTTTTTCGGCCCTATTTCCTCCCAGGAGATTCCTAGAGAGGCCCCACGGAAGCTTCTCACTGCCTTTTTTGGCCCTATTTCCTCCCAGGAGATTCCTAGAGAGGCCCCACGGAGGCTTCTCCCTGCCTTTTCCGGTTACATTTTCGGAGGCTCGGGTTTGTAAATGGAAAATGGTTCTTGAGAAGAGGCAAAAAAATCTTGAACATCCGGTCTTTATTTAGAAAAGTTTGTAAGTAGAGGCATTCTTAGGTAGAGGTACCACTGTAGTTGGAGAAATCTCTCTCTCACACACACTCACACACAACACTGCTTAGGGTTTTAATGCCTAGCTCCGGCAGTGGAGGCTCCGTGGGCAGAGCAGAAATACGGGGTGTCCTCGACGTACGACCCAACTGAGCGTGACTTTTCCGTTCTTAAGGCGAGACGTTTGTTAAGTGAGTTTTGCCCTGTTTAACGAGCTTTCTTGGCTCCGTCGTTAAGTGAATCCCTGCAATTGATGTTAGTAACATTCAGTGAATGCCCCTTGACTTTGTTCATCAGAAGGGCTGGTGTAGGTCTCCTGCTTGGGCGAGGCGGACTGGACTAAGACCTACAAGGTCCCTTCCAACTTTGATAATTTGAAATTCTGAAATTTCTATTGCCAAGGTTGGGAAACTTTGCTTATAGAGACCAAGCAAGGAGGGAAGCATTGACATGGCTTTAAACGCTCAACTGAGGCACTCAATAGATTGGTTGGTGGTTGTAGCAATACTTCAAGGCACTTTCACCTTAGATCCATCAAGACCTCTTATACCAGTGTTTCCAAACCTTGGCAACTTGAAGATAACTGGACTTCAACTCCCAGAATTCCCCAGCCAGCATTTGCTGGCAGGGGAATTCTGGGAGTTAAAGTCCAAATAACTTCAACTTGCCACGGTTGGGAAACACTGTCTTATACAACATTTCAACATTTCTGGACACCACCCCCCCTTCATGTGTAAGTTGAGTGTCTACCTTCCATCCTTTCCACGTGTCATCCTTCCTTATAGGCAGTCCTCGATTTACAACAGTTTGCATAGTGATGGTTCAAAGTTATAACGGTATGACTCCTGGACACTGCAACCATCATAAATGTGAGCTGGTTGCCAAGCATCTGAATTTTGGTGGTCGCACGATCACAGGGATGCTTCAAAGGTGGTCAAACAGCCAAGCACGTCACTTTTTTGGGTGCCGTTGTAACTTTGAACCATCACATAGAAACATAGAAGACTGACGGCAGAAAAAGACCTCATGGTCCATCTAGTCTGCCCTTATACTATTTCCTGTATTTTATCTTACAATTGATATATGTTTATCCCAGGCATGTTTAAATTCAGTTACTGTGGATTTACCAACCACGTCTGCTGGAAGTTTGTTCCAAGGATCTACTACTCTTTCAGTAAAATAATATTTTCTCATGTTGCTTTTGATCTTTCCCCCAACTAACTTCAGATTGTGTCCCCTATGCGAACTGTTGTAAGTCGAGGACCCCCTATAAGGAAGGCTATTGGAACATTGCTATCATGTCTCCCCTGGTCCTTCTCTTCGCTAGAGTAGCCAGACCCAGATCCTGCACCCATTCATTGTATGTTGTAGTCTCCAGTCCCCTCATCATCCCGGTTGCTCTTCTCTTCCAGAATTTCCTAGCCGGCCATGTTCAATTGTTGGCCTGTTCAATTCTTTTTGCTTTCTCGCTAAAAGCAAGGTTTCCTAACACTGACAATTTTATGAAACGTGGACTACAACTCCCAGAATTCCCCAGCCAGCAGAGCCAGCAAATAAATGTCCAAGGACTACCTATCATAGAGGAAAGTCCCCACGCTAACCTATTTTAATCAGCCCAGTTACTGAAAATGAGAAGTAGCTATAACAATCCTGCAGCCACTGTTACCTCACAATCTCCATTTTTAAAATAATGGCCGCCAGCCCAGTTTTATTTTTAAATCAAAGCTGGCATTTCATGGAAAGGCCAGGAAACCAATATTCAATAAAGAGCAAGGCCTAAGGTTTCGCCTTAACACACACACAGCAATCACACAAAGGATTTTTTTAGGATAGACGAAGAAAAATGTAATGTTCATAACATAAAAAAAACCTGATTAGATCTCATATATCCTAACGTTTTGACTTCAGAACCTTCTTGTGGGGAATATTTGCAATATAACAAGCCACTGTGATTTTTCCAATAAAACCTGATGTGGAGGCAACCATAAAGTTTCCCAGACATGCTCTTGCTTCCTGCCCTGGAGATTGTATTTTTATCTATTCGTTTCTTAAATTTATATGCCACACCAGTGCTCTCCAAAACCTGACAAGAACTATTTTTGAAAGCATGCATTTGTTTTTGAACAAAATTTTGGAGGCTGTGGAGGCCGCGCAAGAATTGGGTCAGCGCTCATGTGGCCTCCAGACACTGCAAATATCTGTGAGAACAAGGAGTGCTTTCGTGTGGGTTTGGGAGATGGCAGAGGCCACGGAAGAGCATTCTGGTTAAGGCATGTTTATGCATCAGACCAGGAGAAAGTGAATTCCAGTTCTACCTCAGCCATAAAAGCCAGCTGGGTAACTCTGAGCCAATTATGAGGAAAAGGTGAAAGCTGGTTGGGTGTTTTTGAGCCAATCACCAGGAAACTCTGACTTCCTGTATTTTATCTTACAATGGATATATGTTTATCCCAGGCATGTTTAAATTCGGTTACTGTGGATTTACCAACCACGTCTGCTGGAAGTTTGTTCCAAGGATCTACTACTCTTTCAGTATTATTTTACTGAAAGAGTAGTAGATCCTTTTTTCTGCCGTCAGTCTTCTATGTTTCTATGTTTCTATGTTTCTACTTCTAGTCCCGCCTTAGGTATGAATGCCAGTTGGGTGTCTGGGCGTCACCCAATCATAAGGAAAAGATGTGTTCTAGTCTCACCTTAGACATGAAAGCTGTTTGGGTGTTTTTGAGCCAATCACCAGGAAACTCTGACTTCTAGTCCCGCCTTAGGTATGAATGCCAGTTGGGTGTTTGGGTGTCACCCAATCATGAGGAAAAGCTGAGTTCACCTTAGGCATGAAAGCTGGTTGGGTGTTTTTGAGCCAATCACCAGGGAACTCTGACTTCTAGTCCCGCCTTAGGTATGAATGCCAGTTGGGTGTCTGGGCGTTACCCAATCATGAGGAAAAGCTGAGTTCTAGTCTCACCTTAGGCATGAAAGCTGGTTGGGGCTTTTTGAGCCAATCACCAGGAAACTCTTGAGTTCTAGTCCCGCCTTAGGCCTGAAAGCCACATGAGTGACTTTAGGCCTGTTCCTCCCTTTTAGATTAACCCACCTCACAAGGTTGTTGTGAGGAAAAAAATAGGAGGTGCTGAATATGTCTTGAGTTATTTTTTCAAAATAACAAAGGCGGGATATAAATAACAAAAAATAATGTAAATTCCCTGAACCTTCTTCAAGAATGAGGGTCTCGTGGGACCTGAAGCCCCCTCAGGCAACACCGTCCAAAGGTAAGATTTTGGGGAGCGCTGGGCCTTGTGGGTGCAATGGCACCTTGAGAAAATCTGTATTTTATTTGGTCCAGATGAACATTAATTTTTTAAAAATAATTATTTGTTGTCCATTGAATTAGAATTTGAACAAGTTAAAGAGACTATGATGAAGCCCTTAATACTTTTCTTAGGCAGGGCCTTATCTAACACCGGAAAAGAGGAGGTTTTATTGAAATTTAGGCCAGAAAAACCAAATGCACAGGTATAGAATTTGGCGGTACCTGGTTAAAAGTAGTAGTAAGTAGAAGTATTTTAAAAAATCATGGAATGTGCAGAATTAGACATGATGACAAAACGCTTAAACAATCAAGCTGAAACGGAATTTTATAAAATACAGTATGGGATAAAGTATATGAATGGTGGTACTTTAAAAATAGTTTTAAAATTATATAAGTATGAATTTATAAACATTTGATTTCATTAAACTGAATATACATGTGAAAGAATATTTAGAAACTAAAAGGATAAGGTTTTTTTTAGTTGTATGGAATAAGTGAATTTTAATTATTTTATAACATGATAATAATAGATATAACGTAATAGATTAAAAATAGTATAAAGATAGAGTATTTTTGCAATATTATAAATTTTAATGCATTATTTTTTATATTTTATTGCTAGTTTAAGCACCTTGATATTTGATAAATAAGAGAATTTATTTGAGCTATATGAATTATAACATAAAGATAATAGAGTTAAATTTAACAAGAGCATAGAATGTGTGTGTTATATTTCTGTATTGATCTGATTATAGTTAGACTTTTTTTAATGTACTAGTTAGACTTCTATGATAAGCGGAGCAATGGTAGCTCCCTTAATGTTGAATGTTGTTTGTCTTGTTTGCTTATGAAAAACAATAAGAACATTATTTTTTTAAAAAAAGTAGTAGTAACTGGGAGAAGGATCTTGGAGTCAATAATGGACCATCACTTAAACATGAGCCAGTAATGTGTGGCAGTGGCCAACACAGTCCTAGGCTGCATTAATAGAGAGGAAGACTCAAGATCATGTGAAGGGTTAATACTATTTTATAATGCCTTGGTAAGACCACACGTGGAATATGGCATCCAATTTTTGTTGCCGTGATATAAACAAAGAAGTTCAGTTTCTAGAAAGAGTGCAGAGATGATAGGGGACTGGAGGCTTAAACATTCTCAGAATGGTTGCAGGAATTGGGGGGTTTCTAGTTTAATAAACAGAAGGACCGGGGAGACATGACAGCAGTCATGTCAATATTTCAGGGATTGCCACAAAAAATGAGTCAAGCTATTCTCCAAAGCACCTGAAAGTAGAACAAAAAGAGCAATGGGTGGAAACTAACCAAGGAGAGAAGCAACCCTCTACATGGGGCTACCTTTGAAAAGTGTTCAGAAACTTCAGATTGTGCAGAATGCAGCTGCGAGAGCAATCATGGCCTTTTCCAAATATGCCCATGTTACACCAACACTCCGCAGTCTGCATTGGTTGCCGATCAGTTTCCGGTCACAATTCAAAGTGTTGGTTATGACCTATAAAGCCCTTCATGGCACCGGACCAGATTATCTCAGGGACCGCCTTCTGCCGCACGAATCCCAGCGACCAGTTAGGTCCCACAGAGTGGGTCTTCTCCGGGTCCCGTCAACTAAACAATGCCGTTTGGCGGGATCCAGGGGAAGAGCCTTCTCTGTGGCGGCCCCGGCCCTCTGGAACCAACTCCCCCCAGAGATTAGAATTGCCCCCACCCTCCTTGCCTTTCGTAAGCTACTTAAAACCCACCTCTGCCGCCAGGCATGGGGGAATTGAGATACCCTTTCCCCCTAGGCCTTTACAATTTTATGCATGGTATGTCTGTATGTAAGTTTGGTTTTTTATTATAATGGGTTTTAATTGCTTTTAGTATTGGATTATTGTTATACACTGTCTTATTATTGCTGTTAGCCGCCCCGAGTCTCCGGAGAGGGGCGGCATACAAATCCAATAAATAAATAAATAAACTTAGAACTAAGAAGAATTTTTTCTGACTGTTAGAACAATTAATCAGTGGAACAACTTGCCACTAGAAGTTGTAAAATTCCAACAATGATAGTTTTAAAGAAGAGATTGGACAGACATTTGTCTGAAATGGCATCCTACTTGAGCAGGGGGTTGGACTAGAAGACCTCGAAGCTCCCTTCCAACTTTGTTATTCTAACCCTAGATCAGCCTTTTTGAATACATCTACTGTATACCAATATTCCAAATCTAGCAATAGTGTTGCATAAAAATGTAATGATATCAGCTGTTTTATTTTGGGCTCCTTTCTTCATGATCCCTGAGGGAGAAAAAGCCACTATTTCTGCAGCTGCTGCAGGATGCATAAATGGCTTAATTAAGTTCTGAGCTGTTCTTCCTTCCATTTCCCATCAACTCACTCCCGAAATTTGGATAGAAACATAGAAAAATAGAAGATTGATGGCAGAAAAAGACCTCATCCAGTCTGCCCTTATACTATTTCCTGTATTTTATCTTAGGGTGGATCTATGTTGATCCCAGGCAGGTTTAAATTCAGTTACTGTGGATTTACCAACCCCCTCTGCTGGAAGTTTGTTCCAAGCATCTACTACTCTTTCAATCAGATAATATTTTCTCACATTGCTTCTGATCTTTCCCCCAACTAACCTCAAATTGTGCCCCCTTGTTCTTGTGTTCACTTTCCTATTAAAAACACTTCCTTCCTGAGCCTTATTTAACCCTTTCACCTATTTAAATGCTTCGATCATGTCCCCCCTTTCCCTTCTGTCCTCCAGACTATACAGATGGAGTTCATGAGGTCTTTCCTGATACGTTTTATGCTGAAGACCTTCCACCATTCTTGCAGCCCGTCTTTGGACCCGTTCAATTTTATCAATATATTTTTGTAGGTGAGGTCTCCAGAACTGAACATAGTACTGTATTCCAAATGTGGTCTCACCCTCTATACAGAGGGATCACAATCTCCCTCTTCCTGCTTGTTATACCTCTAGCTATGCAGCTAAGCAGTCAAGATTTTTTTGCCTCTACACAAATCAAGTCTAGAACAGTATACTGTATAGCCCAACCATGGAATCTTTATCAATATGTCCATTATTTTGCTTGGCAACTGCAGTGGACAAATAATCTTTAACTTACTGTGGCCTCCATAAATCAAAATTTGGATGCTAACTTCAACATGCTGTGCACTTTTTAAAAAACAAAGATATTTGCAATTGGAATTCTGGGAGTTGAATTTCCCATCATCCATTCTAAGGCTGAGAAACCCTGCTCTTTTCTATTTAATCACACTTGATTTTATTTAGTAAGTTTTGTCTTAATTAACCGTAAATATCGAGATCCATTGGCTTTAACAAGAACTAATTTGTTCTGTGCCTTTTTTTAAAAAAAATCACAAATTGTTTGAGTTAGTTAAACCCAAAGTGGCCTTGATTTAAATTTCATGTCAAGTAATCCACTTCTGCAAATTGATCAGCAAGTGAAACCAATACAAATATTCCTCAACCTACGACAACGATTGAGCCTCAAATTTCTGTTGTTAAGCAAGACAGTTGTTAAGTGAATTTTGCACAATTTTACGACCTTCCTTGCTAAGTGAATCGCGGCTGTTGTTAAGTTAGTAACATGGATGTTTATTTATTTATTTGTTTGTTTTGTCAAGTACATTTTGGAGGTATGCAAAGATATAATAATATTCATACACATGATACTAGTAAGAAGAAAAAAATAAGAAGAAATATTAGATATAATATAGATATAATAATATATAGATATTGATATGCATGGTACTACTAAAAAATAAAAGAAACATTAGGACAGGGGACGGACAGGGGACACTTATGCACCCCCCTTACTGATATCTTAGCAATCAGGAGAGGTCAATAGTGGATAGTCTGAGGGTAAAGTTTTGGGGGTTAGGTGATGATACCACAGAGTCCGGTAGTGAGTTCCATGCATCAACTGCTCAGTTAAATGAATCTGGGCTTCCCCATTGATTTTGATTGTCAGAGGGTCGCAAAACGGGATCATGTGACCCTGGAACACTGTGACCGTCATAAATATGAACCAGTTGCCAAATGGCTGAATTTTGATCATGGGGGAGGCATGGGGGAATTGAGACATTTCCCCCAGGCTTATATAGTTTTATGTATGGTATGCTTGTGTTGTATGTTTTTAAAATAATGGGTTTTTAGATATTTTCTTTTAAATATTAGATTTGTTTATTGTACACTGTTTTATTTTTGTTGTGAGCCGCCCCGAGTCTGCGGAGAGGGGCGACATACATATCTAATAAATTATTGTTGTTGTTATTATTATTATTATTATTATTATTATTATTATTATTATTATTATTATGTGACCACGGGGATGCTGCAATAGTTGTAAGTATGAAAAACAGTCATAATTCACTTTTTTTCAGTACCGCTGTCTCTCTGAACAGTCACTAAAAGAACTGTTGTAAATTGAGGACTAACTGTATTCCCCGGGGGACTACAGAGCATATGTTTCAAGGAACACAAAGCAACTAAGTGCAAGCACTTACGACCCTACATAACCGAGGCAGGGGCGGATTCCCATTCGCTTCAGTTCTGTTGTGTGCATGCATGCTATGCGCGCAGTCCCAGCATGTTTTTGCTTCTGCACACACACACATACACACAGAAACACACATTTATTTAATTCGACTTCTATGCTTCCCAATCCTGAAGGACTCAGGGTGGCTAAACAAGAGAAGAGGGTTATTTTTTCTTCTAATTCTAGAAATATTAAATAATGTGCCAAGGAGAGCATGGGCAGGAAGGGTTGGGGGGGGGAAGTCAACCCGCCCCCACACTTTTTTTTAACATGGAGGACAGTGTGGGAGAAGAACTGATGGCGGAGTTAAGCAAGTCATAAGCCTAGAATCCTTACATTGCCACAAACAAATCCAACCTCTCCTGAATTCCGCTGCCCCTTATCTGGCGCCAATCTAGTACTGAACCTTAGCGGACTCGATTCTTGTGTAAAGGCTCGAACAATAAATCTTCTGAACTGCAACTTAATGCATCTTTTGAGCCTGACAGGCAGGTCTTCCATGCTGTGGTTGTGGCTGACATTTTGACTTCTTATTCAGCAGACCTCCTCGTCCAAGTGGAAACCAAGTGAACCCACTTCTCCCTATTTCAACACAAGCCTTCTTTTGAGGATCTTGCTATTATTTCAGCCTTCGCGAGGGGGAAGGCAAAAAAAAAAAAAATAGATTGAAGCAGCTGGCTAATGAAACATACAGGACCGGCTCCTCCGAGGCCAAGCGAGGGAAAGGCAGCCCCGGGGTTAAAAACAGCTCCCTTTGATTGTCGCAATTGCCCCCAGCTTTCAGCTTGGAGCTATCAACTTCACAGCTATCTAGATTCCTGGGGGAGCCACCGCTTGGAGGGAAAGGGTGCAATTAATAGCTGTTTGGAAGGAGGGAGTGGGAAATGTTTGTCTATTGCTAACTGGCAGACGGCAACAGCGCAATCAGCAAGGGCACCAATGACAATTTCTCGCCAAGTCTGAGCTTCGCTTTTCCTTCTCTCGTTCTGCACCGGGATGGGCTTGCCAATTTTATTTATTTGTTTATATTTATTTATTGATTGGCAATCGAGCTGGAATCGCCTCCACAATTGTCTATTTGCCAGAAATGTTCCCAGAAATGTTAAAATATTTTGAACTGGATAGGGGATATGTGCCTTTGACATCTTCAAATGTCAATTTTGACAATTTTATTCTACATGAATAGAATAAAATTCTTTATTGGTCAATTATGATTGCACACACAAGGAATTTGTCTTTGGTGCACATGCTCCAAATGCTCCATAAAGAATTCTTTATTGTCAAGTCCGAGAAAGCAAAGCGTGGCAGAGAAATATTTTAAAGAAATAATTCTCAGTAGCTGCCTGGCATCTATTCAACAGCCATCTCGGGCACCAAATTTGTAATTTTTCCCCCCACCTTCACCCCAATCAACTTTTTAAAATGTCACCGTGCCTAGGTTTCCTCCAGCATGGGAGAGATTATACTGCCAATATAATATCAGGTTTCTTTACTTTTTAAAAATTTATTTTATATTTATTTATTTATTTATTTATTTGTCAAATATGTACAGGATAGTAGTTTGTAAAAAACACATAACGTAAGTAAAAAAGTAATGATAAAAGAGGACAATAGGGCAGGCCGATAGGGACAGGAAGCTTATGCACTTGAAAAAAATTTTTTTTTAATACTTACTAAAATTGTAGAAAGAGATGACTTTGTTTTGCTGCGTTAGAAAAGAAAGTACTGTAATGCCTTTTCTGAGCGTGTCTGCTGACTTTTTCTTATTATTTATATTGGTTTAGTTGCTACCTTTGCCTGGACATGCTTTAATTTTGGTGAAGAAAAGTAAGGCCTATAGAAACATAGAAGATTGAGGGCAGACAAAGACCTCATGGTCCATCTAGTCTGCCCTGTATTTTGTCTTAGGATAGATCTGTGTTTATTCCAGGCATGTTTAAATTCAGTTACTGTGGATTTACCAGCCACATCTGCTGGAAGTTTGTTCCAAGCATCTACTAGTCTTTCAGTCAAATAATATTTTCTCACGTTGCTTCTGATCTTTCCCCCAACTAACCTCAGATTGTGCCCCCTTGTTTTTGTGTTCACTTTCCTATTAAAAACACTTCTGAACCTTATTTAACCTTTAACATATTTAAATGTTTTGATCATGTCCCCCCTTTCCCTTCTGTCCTCCAGACTATACAGATTGAGTTCATTAAGTCTTTCCTGACAAGTTTTATGCTTAAAACCTTCCAAAAACTTATCTTTTAAATCAGCAAATAAGAACTGCAGGGTGGGGTTTAGGTTATGTTTATAACGTAAATGTTGTACATTTAGTTATTATACAAGTTGGTCCTTGAAAACAACAGGACTGAATGCACCAGTATTTTATATTTGATGTTTTAAAATAGTGACGTGCAAAAAGAGTGGCATTTGAAGATTTAGCATGCGGGTTTGGATGTTATGGAGAAAACTGATAGCTGGCCTGGTTTCATATTTCCTTCCTAAAAATATTAAGAAATGCCAAGTGTTCCAAAACATGTGTGTTCACATGTATAAATGTATGACAAAATAGATTTTATATTTATGCAATCATTCTTTTTAATATTCAAGCCTGAAATCCCAAAACACAATTTTGCATTCTCAATTTCATGATGACAATTTAAGAAAAATATGGCAGGTATCAGGGAGTACCTTTTGATTGCATCATTATTAATAACAATATTTCATCTAGTTTAATACCATACTTGATAGATAGTTTTCTGGGTCTGTGGGTGTTTCAGGCAACACATATAACCAGATCAGTTGAAACTCCTGCTGCTGCAATCTTACAAAATGCTAGCACTTAGTTAGCTTGAAACTTGGAATTTTGGGTTTCTTTGAGGAGGACAATGACTTAGTATGTGGTGTGACTTCAGACAGTGTTATTAATATATGATCCAGGACATCATAGAAACAGAAAGGGAGTTAATTCAGTAACCAAGTTGCACGTGTTGTCGGAATCAAACAGTGTGCAATGCATGGCAAACTCAGAAAAGAGGGTTAATTGAGTACCTTAAACCATGATTAAATTAACCATAGGTTAATTGAGTGAACCCAGGCAGAGAGAGAGAAAAGTCTTAAGATGTGCACATCAGAAAAACCCTCAATTTTCTGCCTGGAAGATGTTCTCCCTTTGCTAACGCTGACTGGGAGGAAAACATTTATCACTTACTAAGAAACGCTTGCCAATTCGTCTTTCAGGATGGAAAGCTTGCAATCTAAATTTACAGAAAGCATAGCTGGCTGGAGAATTCTGGGAGTTGTAGTCCACAAGTCTTAAAGTTGCCAAGTTTGAAGACCTCTGATTTAGGATGTAGCATAAGTCCTCAAAGATTGGGTGGCATATTAAATATACACTGCTCAAAAAAATAAACGGAACACTTAAACAACACAATACAACTCCAAGTAAATCAAACTTCTGTGAAAACAAACTGTCCACTTAGGAAGCAACGCTGATTGACAATCAATTTCACCTGCGGTTGTGCACATTCAGTTTTGTACAGAACAAAGTGTTCAATGAGAATATTTCATTCATTCAGGTCTAGGACGTGTTATTTGAGTGTTCCCTTTATTTTTTTGAGCAGTGTGTGTATGTATGTATGTATGTATGTATGTATGTATGTAAGTATGAATGCATGTAGGTAGGTAGGTAGGTAGGTATGTTGTACATGGTATTCTTGTATGTATGAGTGGTTCTTTAAATTGGGGTTTTTTAGATTATTTTTAATATTAGATTTGTTTACATTGTCTTTTTATTGTTGTTAGCTGCCCCGAGTCTTCGGAGACGGGTGGCATACAAATCTAATAAATAAATAGGTACGTAGGTAGGTATTGGGGAAACCAAGCCAAATCAAATTTCATGCTTAATGGACATGAACCCAAGTGCAGAATCCTTGCAGGAAGAGAATATGAAGGGGACAATCATGGTCAAACAAGCTCCACCAGTTTTTCATCTGGTACAGGTAGTCCTTGAGTTACAACCACAATTAAGCCCAAAATTTCTGTTGCTAAGTGAAACCCTTGTTAAGTGAGTTTAACCCCATTTCACAACTTTTCTTGCCACGTTCGTTGAGTGAATCTCTGCAGTTGCTAAGTGAGAAACCTGGTTATTAAGTGAAGCAGGCTCCCCCATTGACTTGGCTTCTCAGAAAGTGGCAAAAGGGGACCTTGTGACCCTAGGACACAGCAGCCGTCGTAAATATGAATCAGTCGCCAGGAATTCGATGTAAAAAGTTATAAAACTCCGCATGTGCTTCTGACGAAAATCAGGATGCAAAGCACCCCGGATATGTATATTTTATTTTTATGTTTGTGTGTTTTTATATGTTTGGGGTTTTTTAAATAATTTGTTTTTTTTAAAAAAAAATTGGGGTTAATTGTGGTCGTAACCCGAGGACTTGTTTATAGATAACAGTCACTAAATGTTGTGAGTTGAGGGCTACCTGTATCTAGGACAGTGGCCTACCCCAGGTTCAAGCCACATGCTTAGCCAAATGGAGTTGCCCTTGCTAAACTTTCTAACTTGGGTTTACTTTGAACCATGTTGGCTTCTATGAGCCCTTGGTTAGCAATTTATGAAGCCAAACCTTTTGGTTACCAGTTGAGGGTTTTATGCTGGCCCAGTTTAGGAGTTCATTCAATAATATGAGTTAAGTGTGCTGTGTGAAACCAGCCAGGGTGTGTTGGAAGCTTAGACTTCCCGCTGGTAAGCCAGGCACAGGTTGATCAAAATAAGTTGGCCAAAATGGCAACCTTGCCAGAAAACCTGCGGGACCGCCTTCTGCCACATAAATCCCAGCGACCGGTCAGGTCCTACAGAATCGGCCTTCTCCAGGTCCCATCAACTATACAATATTGTTTGGCCGGGCCTAGGGGAAGAGCCTTCTCTGTGGGGGGCCCGGCCCTCTGGAATCAGCCCCCCCCCCCCCCCAAGATTCATACAGCCTTCCGGCCTTCCGCAAGAGTCTTAAGATTCATTTATGCCACCAGGCTGGGGACCACTAGATTCTTGCCCTCTGGCCAATGAATGCATTGAAAGAAAGTTGATCGAATGGAATGACTGTTTATATGGTTTGAGGGTTTTTTTAGATTTTAAATTTAATTAATTGGATTTAAAATGTTATATATTGTTTTATTATATGTTGTAAGCCGTCCTGAGTCAGAGCGGGGTGGCATAAAAGTCCAATAAATAAATACTAAATAAATAAATGATCGCCAAAGTCCGGGCGACAGATATGGCTAAAGGAGAAGGAGGCAAGCCAGGCAGGGACTAAGGGCTCGAAGCCTCCCCCACCCCCAGGTTGATTCCGGGACCCAAGAGCCCATTGCCCATCGCTGAGTCCTCGGCTCCCGGATTTAACCCCCACCGCACAGGGCCGGGGGAAGGAGGGGGCCTTCGGTCCTATCTCAAAGCCCGAGGGGTCCGTATTACCTGGTGTCCAGAGAGCCGGCACTGGAGAGGTCAGCAGCAGATCGGAGACGCAGTTACAGTCCATAGTGAGGGAGGCTTCTATCTGCAGGAAGGGGAGGGCGTGGGGGGACAGGAGGGAGTGGGGAGGGAGAGAGAGAGAGATAAGGGGAGAGCAGTGAGGAAGGGTCTCCACCGGCGCGTTTTTACGCGCGAAGGAAAAAAGCAGAGGAAAAAAGCAGTGTGAATCGCCCCCACACGACCTGCGAAAGAGAGAAGGCGCTGCGGATTTCGCGTGGGGTGGAGTGGGCGTCCCGTGCCTCTTCCCCCACTGGCAGGGATGGGAATCTCGGGAAGACGGCTTAGTCGGCGGGAGAGGGGAGGAACACCCCCCCCCCAAAAAAACTGGGAGTTTCAATCCCGGCCCGGCGGAGTTTGGACAGGGCGTTTCCACTCAAAAAAAAAAAAAAGTCCCGCCACGCAATCTGGGGCTGGAAAAAAAGGGCCACCCGAGACCTCCCGCGCCTTGGGGAGTGGGTGGGTGGGAGGGAGGGAGGCAAAGCCGTGCGTAAAAGGCAAAAAACCATCTGTGCGGCTTTTGGCTTCTTGCTACTGTTATTTTGGAAGGAGGGGAGGCTACTTCTTGCCGGCCCCACTCCCTGAACCGGGCAAAAGAAGCCCTAGCTCCCCCAAGACAGAGGACCCCCGAGCGCAGCTCATTTTGGAAGTGATTCTTGCCCCTGCGTGGTTGTCCCAAAGGTACTTTTTTTAGGAGACATCTGGACTTTCTTGGGTTTATTTTTTTTCCTTTTGAAGACCTTTCGCTTCTCGTCCAAGAAGCTTCTCCAGTTCTGACTGGATGGTGGGGAATTGAAGGATTGACACTCCTTGCAGAAAGCTGGTCATTTGCATCCTTTTAGAGCACCATTGAAGCACTTGGAGGTTTACCTGTGTCCTCAAGGTCACCTGACCGGTATTTCTGGTTCCTGTAGTTTTGCATTCCTACTCCTACATCATTCAAAGGTGTCCACCCCAAATTGTACGGTCTCTGGAGATTCTCAGGCATCCAGTTACCACTGAGAATAACCTGGATGGCTGAGAAATCACTTACCATCTTTCCCCGACGGTTAAACCTTCGCCGGACTCCATCCTACTTTAAGAACGTGAGAAACGCTGCGCTTTCAACCCGCGTTTGCTTGCCTGCCAGGGCGGAGGATCCCCCTCGCGTAAATCTCAGTTTGCGCTCTTGAAGGCGACTATCGACTTCTCGAAGTGGCTCCTAAATTAATCCAGACGCGTTCCCCGCCCCCAGTGCTCGCCGTGTTAGCTCCGTTTGGGTCTCTAATTCAAAGGAAACGTGTATCTGTCGCGCGTCTGCATTGGGGAATTCCGCGTGGGTATGGATGGGCGGAAGCGTTGTCAGTAAGTGAATGGAATGCCTGTTCGTGGGGTTTTTTTTAGACTTTTAAATCTAATTAATTGGATCTAAGATATTGGATATTGTTTATTATATGTTGTAAGCCGCCCCGAGTCCTCGGAGAGGGGCGGCATAAAAGTCCAATAAATAAAAAAATAATAAATAAATGATCGCCAGTCGATAGATAGATAGATAAATAATTTAAAAAACCACACGTGCGCGCACGTTTAAAAAGCCAGGCTATTTCAAAAGTGCTTTTTTCAACAGGCAACTGGACTTTCCGGTTTTTCCTTGAAGACGTTTTGCTTCTCACGGTGGAGAATGGAATTCTTCATCCAGAGCCGAAGAAACTTCTTGGATGGGAAGCGAAACGTCTTCAAAGAAAAGGAAAAAAGTCCAGTTGCTTCTTGGGTGAAAAAAAAAGGACAATCGTGACCTGGATGCCTGAGAACTTCCATAGACAGAAAGCCAAGATAGTTTCCACCGCGTGTATTTCAGCGTGGGCCACTTCCACGCGAGTGGGTTCCAGCCTCATCCAATCACAGCTGTGTCAAGTGAGGGGGTGGGAATCCCAATTTAAAGGCAGGCTCTGTTGCGCCAAAACGTGGCTGTGTGTTAGCAGGAGGCCCACTAAATCACTGGTGGGGGAAGAAAAAATTGATCTCGGGCCCTTCAAATATTCAGGCCATAAATGTTTCCCACCAACACGCGGCCATCCGTTATCCCGACAATCTAAAGCCGCCTCCATTACTGATGTATCGGGCCGGCGGTGGTTAGATGGCGCTATAATTCACGCGGGTGGAAATAGCGGGATTAGAATCGGCCTCTGCAAAGCCCGCCGCGGCAAAGGTGGTCGGGTTTGGCCTCTTTCGAAAGGGAGGGGTTTTTTTTAATAACGGGCAGCTCCCGTTTTGTTCATCATTCTCGGTGTGGGTGCGTGTAAAAACGACATACCAGAAGAGTTTATCCCAGGATCAGTGTCCCGACCCCTAAGTACACAGAGTTGGGGGGGTGGGGGGTAGGCTCTGGAGAAATGTGTGTGTGAGAGAGGGGGGGAGGGAGAGAAAGAGAGAGGAAGGGAGGGAGAGAAAGAGAGAGGGAGAGAGAGAGAGAGAGAGAGAGAGAAGCAGAGCTGCAATACCACCAAATAGGCCCTGGGGGTGGAGAGGCAGATGGCTGTGGATAATGGACCTTTCTTGCAGATAAAGTCCCAACCAACGGGCAAAAAATGAGGTTAGTGTGACTTCTTGGTTGACTCAGCCTTCCAGCCTTCCAAAATGAGGACCAAAATTTTTGGGGTAACATGCTGACTCTGTCAACCGCTTAGAGAGGGCTGTAAAAACAATATGAAGCGATATATGTCTAAATGCTATTGCTATTGCTATTCTTGGCAGGGCCCCTTCTTCTCCCTTGCCCCCAGATTTCCAGCGCTCTCTTTTCCGAAATACCCCACCCCCGCCCCCAATTCTCTCTTCATGGGAACAGAGTCATTTGTCTCCGGAAGGGTATAAAAGGTCTCCTGCTTGATCAGAGGGTGTTTGGACCTACTAGAAGACCTCTAAGGTCCCTTCCAACTCTGTTATTCTGTTAATGTAGCCCGGGAGGGAAGAGCGGGGAGGGGAGACCATCTTAGGGGCATCCTCAACAGCTCTCCATCAACGCCTCCTTCCCAAAGCAACGCTTCCTTCTTTATAGGTCTACTTCGGAGCTGGTCTTTGGAGAAGCTCTTTTTAAGTAGAACCCAAAGAAATGGAGAATGGGACTTAGTCTTGCAGCCTGCGAGACTAAAAGAGGAA
Organism: Erythrolamprus reginae; assembly: GCF_031021105.1. Taxonomy (NCBI): domain Eukaryota; kingdom Metazoa; phylum Chordata; class Lepidosauria; order Squamata; family Dipsadidae; genus Erythrolamprus; species Erythrolamprus reginae. The sequence continues at coordinate 5,153,290 of NC_091960.1, forward strand.
GGGAAAGAGAGGGGGGGCGCATTTCCACCACCACCACCCTCCCAACTCTGTGGTCTCCCCATTCAGAAAAGCCGGATCACTTCATTATATCCCCTCATTCTCGTCTTAGGCCCTTTCACACACACACAAACACTCACGTTTTAAAAAAATTCCCGTGGTTCTCCCCGCCCCCCAGGCAGGGGTGTCTCTCCAAGTTTTCGACTAGCATTCATTTTGAGCCCTTTCCCTCCCTCCCTCTTCCCCTCTCTTCCCCCACCTTTCCTCCTAGCCCTTCGCTCTAGGCGCCAGCTTCCCGGGCATTCTAGAAACTATGGGAGAGCGGCTGAGTAGATGAAGAAGGGATCCCGAAGCTGACCAGGTCAGCAAAGAGATTCCTGGGGACAGGATAGAGGCGGTGAACTAGAAAGTTGGTTCCCCCCTCTTGGTTTCTGGCCAGCATTTGCCAGAAACCACGTTCGCCCTCGTTACTTGTGGACTGGGGAGAGCCAAAGTTTCGCTCCCGGCAAGGCGAATCAAGAGAGCAGCCCGAACCGGGGCGGAAGGTAGAGTTACCGGTGATCTGCCTTAATCGGAGAAGCTTTCTGGCACATTTCCTCCTTCTGCCCCGCGACCTGCCACCAAGTCAGAAGATTAGCATTACAGGTGTGTGTGTTGGGGAGGGTGGGGGTGTCACAAGGCCGCCCACTGCAGTTTCTTTTCAGTAAGGCAGGTTAAGTCTTCTTAGCTCCTCCACCCTTTAAAAACTGGGGAAGGGAGTAGGAGTAGGTGGCAATCAAACACACATACACACAAACACCTGTGAAAACTTCAGAGTTGAATCAAAGAAGGAGTGAGGGGAATAACTTGGGTGTTGCAAGCGCCCCCAAACCTTGATCTAAAAACCGGTCAAAGAACTGGGCACCAAATAGTTAATCTGATCCTTGGAAACCTTTTGAGCTAAAATAGGGGAATTTAGACTGGACTGGGTGAGGAGGAAGGACAAGGAGGGCCCGTATTTCCCTACCATTAAAATAGTCTTCAACATAGTCTTCAACGACCCCACCCCCCCATAAAGGCGATTCCCTGAATGTGTTCACACTACGGATCAACCCAACTCAGGCAAAAGCTCAACAGCCTGCTCGATTAGTGCTCATCTTAGGGGGGGAAACCCCAACTAACAGTCCATTTATGGTGTTGGTATGAACGCGGGCCAGGGAAGCTATAACGAACCCTCCACCTCTAAACTCTGAAGGGAGCGGAAGACAGGAACAGCAAAACAAGGGTTTAAAAAACTGGGTCTTGTGTCTTTAGAGGCGATACTGTACTTGAAAGCCAGGTAATTTGGAAAAAAAACCCAGACCGGAAGGGACTTGGTTGAACCAACTTGATTAGGGATTGGCCACGCGTAACTCCAGATCGCAAAATACCAACACGGCCCCTAGACCGGTCCCCGTTGCTAGTGGCGGATTTCAGCACCAGGGACAGCTCCAGCCGCGGCCACCAGCGGTCCCAGCTGCCGGTGGCGGATTTCAGCACCAGGGGCAGCTCCAACTCAGCGCTCCACGTGGTTTTCCATTCGCCCCCTTTCAAACCTTCCCCACAAAAATCTCCTTTTCTGCCCCCTCCCATTCCCGCCTCCCCCACCCGCCGCCGCCAGCCCGATGCGTGCTGTTCGGATGTCCCCAAAGGCCCAGACCTCCCCCCTCCCCTCCCCTCCCTTCTCAGCCTTCCCATCCTTGGCTGCAGTAATTTTCCGTTTGATTTGGGAGGTAATGCATTTTTTACAAATCAAAGAGGAAGCCGGCAGATTTCTCCCCCCCAGGCCCCCAGGAGCTGGGGCCCAGATGAGAGGCGCAGATCATTTCCTTGTTAGTTTTGATTTCGGTTACCAGACTTTCAACTTCCCTCCAACCTCCTGGAGAAATGTTATAACAAGTAGCCGAGGGAATTTTCTTTCTTTGCTTTCCTCTCCCCCCCACACTCCCCGCCACCCCCGCCTTCCCTCTCCCGCTTCTCCCCCTCCTCTCTTTCACCTTCTCGCCTCCCTCTCATCTCTGCCTATTCCTAAAGCCGAGAGGAGAGCCCCAGAACCCCGATCTGGAAAGAGTGAGGTCGGAGAGAAAGAGGACATGGTGCCCCCGTATCCACTCCTCCCCCCCCCCCATATAGGCCGGTTCTTTATCGCCTTGCCTGTTTTGTTTCCCACGTCCTCATTTAAGCAGGCGAGAGGGGCGTTCTTTGGACGCCCCTTTAAATGAAGAAACGGCTACAAATCAAGACATCAACTTTATTAAGGGGGAGAAGTGGGGAAAGGGGGAACCAAGACCTCTCGCCCTATTGCAACTACAGGTGGCTAACACCCGATAGCTGGTTCTGCTTCGGTTCCCGGCAGTATTTCCAGCCTTGGTTTCTTTCAACCGTCGGTTTGATTTCGCATTCCTTTAGCCTACTTTAAGCTAAAAAAAAACCCTGCTCCGACTGCGATCTCAGCTCTAAGCACATTCACTCGTTCACGTGCACCTTCTAAGCAATGTAGTTTGGAGAGTACAAAAAATGGGGAGATAAATTGACCCCAAACAAGGGAGGAGAAATTGGCAACGGAAATTAAAATACCGTGGGATCCTGCGTTTTGATTAAATAGTGTCTGATTAACACTTATTTGCCTTTTAATAAACCCAGAAACTTTTTTTTAAAAAAAATGGATTTACGCGATCAACATTCTGGAAGGGGGGGGGGAGGGTCTGGATTCTAAAGAAAAAGTGACCAAGAAACAAAAAACCTGCCACTTTATCCTCATTTCTCTCCTCCCCCCCCCCATCCCTATACAAAGGGAAGCAACAGGCTCAGAATTAAACCGAGGTTGTTCTTAACTTGCATCCACAGATTCTCGGTTTTGCCTGCGGAAGAATCAACTAAAGCCCCCAGTTAATTAATCCACCCATGTCTGGGCAGTGAAAGTTTATGCCTTAATGGGTTTCTTGGCGTGTAAGAATTCCCACCGATTCTTACAAATCTTTTATCGGGCTAGAAGACGATTGATATGCCCCGTTGTAACACCCTCCCCATCCCAACCCCCTCCTGAAACCCCAAACCAACCAACCAACAGAAGCGCTCCTATCTGTTTGCTTTCGGTTAAGAAATATTAATTGCAGCTAACTCCCCCCCCCCCTTTGCAAAACAAGAAGAACAGGAGCGCTCCCCTTTGAATAGGGAAACGGACAGGGGTGGGAACGGTAGCGCTTGTACAATTTCCTTTTCTTCCCTTTTTTTTAAATCTTGAAGGGGATGTTTGCCAACATCTCCCCTTTTTTTGGGTGCGGAGGGGGGAGGAATCGATGCCGTAAATTATTCATTGTCATTAGTTATCGATTTGGATATCTGGCGGCGCGTTTGCAGGATGAAAAGGGTTGTTCCTCCTCTCCTCATTGTTCTATAACCTCCGGCGAAAAGAAGCCAGAGGTGGAAGTCTCTCTTCCCCCCCCACCCGCCCCAATTCCACCGCCTTCTCCCTCCCATTCGTCCAAGGCTGTTCTAAAGCAGCCCCGATACACACGTTAAGGCAAACTCCTTAGCGATCAATGGGGGATCAATGCCCAGGCATGAAACTAATAGCCAGCGAAGCCCCTTTGATCTCAAATCTCAGCTCAGAACTCAAATACCTGCTTCTAACAAGGCGAGAAGAAGGCAGTAGTGGGGGCACGGAGGGGGGAGGACACGGGGGGGGGAGCGCCTGGAAAGAGGGCGAAGAAAGGCGATTTTTTTTTTAATGCCAGACAAATATTTCAACATCCAGGTTGAGGATGAAACGGCTTTTCCTCCGAGTTCCGTGCAGTACAAAACGGGGGTTGTGGGGGGGGGGGGGGGAGGCGGGCGTCTGGATGTTGAAATGGCTGGGCTTGATATATTGGATGGATGGGGGCCAGAGACGGGCGGGCAAACGTCGAAGGGAACGGTTAGCAAGGTGGAACCCTGGAGGAAGCGGTTTTAAGGAAGAAAGGACGGGAGGACGGATGGACGGACGCTGCTTGGAGAGCAAGAAACGACCCCCCCCCCCGCCGCAGAAAAGCGGCGATTAACACCCCGTCCACGTCTCCGCATTCCTAGGCAGCAGCTCGCCTAGGAAAAAAGCGAGCAAGCAATTTATTAAGTCAAGTAATTAATAATTATTTTTAACCGCCTAATGGAGGCTTCGCCCTCGTCTCCCACCTTCCGCTGCCTCATCTCATTATGGTTAATGTGGCTCGAAGCCCTCCAAACGCCCCCTTGGTTTGTTTATTCATTTTTAGGTCCGGCATATTAGAGACCTGAGCTGCGCTCGACCCTTCCTCTCCCCCCCTGTATCCCATCTCCAGTGCTCTTCCCACCCCACCCCTAATATCCAATTTAAAAAAAAGTCGGCGACAGTCTTTAGATCCCGATGAATCTAAATCTGATCAGCTAATATCCCTTTGGAAAATAAATGGAAATAACTAAACTTAAGAAAAAGTGCCGCCTTTATCATGATGTGAATTCCAAGACTAAAGTGGGAATCTTGCGGGTTATCCCTAACCTAATTTTAATGGCTTGGTCTTTGCCCACCTTGGCATTGTAAAGTTTTGGAATCAGGTGGGTTTTTTTGGTGTTTGTTGTTTGGCTTTTGCTCATGTTACTCAGGTACCTACAAGTACCATATACAATTAAGCATATAACAAAATTGTGTTTCTGCCAAAAAAAAATTCCGGCTGGAACTATTTACACGCCTTCAATGGGAGCCCAGACCTTTTACAACATGGCTACTGATCTATAATTTCCCAGCAGCGTTAAGGAACAATGACTTCCTGAATTCTTGGAGTGGCCCCCATAGAGGAATGTTGGAAACCGTAGGGAATAGATTTGGCTATTGTCTGTTGGGTTTTCTCTAACCCCCATCCTCCCCGATATCTTGGGATTTCCTGGTGGTGCCCCATCCCTGTATCACGCCAGATTGATTCTCCTTAGCTTCAGAGGTCTGCGAAGGATAGTTGGGTGCTGTCCAGCTTGTGCCCTACGGTCCTTTATTGTCAAACTGGGGGACGTCGGAATGTGGACTAGTCTGGAAACTCAGCAAAGTTGGTACCTACGTGATTTTAAAAACAAAACAGAACCCTACATATTCATGTATACCTTGGTTGGATTGAAAAATCCCCCCTCGACCCTCCGAGCGGAAATTCAAGGGGAGGAACAAGAGAGCTAGTTTTTTTTAAAATAAAAAAAAAATCACCCAAGCACTTCGCGAAGGTTTGCAGTTTATGTCTTCTCAGACTTCGCGTTTCTAGCTGTAAACACTGCCAGCGAAAGGAAAACAGCGCGGGTTGAGTCAAAGCAACGGAACAGAGGAAAGAACAAACAAGAAAGAGGGGGGGGGGGGGATCCACGGATTTCCAAGACATGAGCTCAACCTGGGACTTCTGCAGCCGATCTCTCTGCTCGGGGCGAACTTCCGAAAATCTCACATCTAAAGCTTGAGTGTGTTGGGAGAGACTCGGGGTTTTTTCCTCTTCTTTTAAAAAAAAATCACTTTCCAGCCCTGCTTATTCGAGAACGGGGGTCCTTTTGAACTTGGCAAGGCGTGGCGTGTGGTGGTGGTGGTGGTGGGGGATGAGCGGGAAGCATTAGGAAGGTACTCGCGGTGCTGAAGAACGCGCCAGCCCTGGGGGAGAGACTTACGACTAGAAGTAGGGAGGGAAGGGTAGGGAAGCGATGGAGTTGCGAAGGAGAATAACAATCGGAAGCATCGAGAGAGAGCCTTGAAAATGGCTGGGGGGGTCGAGACTGAACTGCTGAAAAGGACCCAAGCATCGGGGTGAAACCCAGCAGGTTCTGACAGGTTCTGGAGAAACCGGTAGTAGTTTGGAGAACGGGCAAATACTACCTCTGGCTGGCCCCCGGAGTAGAGTGGGAATGGAGATTTTACAATAGCCTTCCCCTGCCACGCCCACCAAGTCACGCCCACGGAACCGGTAGTAAAAATTAGATTTCACCACTGTCCAAGCTGTTATTATTTAATACACAGAGCAATGCTTCTCAAAATAAGAGGGGCGGGGATTTAAGATGGGTGGACTCCAATTCCCAGAATTCCCCAGACAGCAATGCGGATAGGCTGAGAAATACCGAGACAATCGAGAAAGGAAAGGTTGAGACAGGTGGGGAAAGGAAAGAGGCAATGGTATCCTCAAACTGACTCTGTTTTTTAAAGGCACCTCAATAGGGGCCACGGACAGCCAAACGCCCCCTAGCTGGTGGTCTCTGCCTTTCCCAGAGACCCATTTGTGAACGGTAGGGGGGAGAGGGAGAGAGAGAGCGGAGAGAGGTGGGGGGAGATAGAGGGAGGTCGGGAGGGAGAGAAAGAGAGAGGGGAGAAGGAGGGAGAGAAAGAGAGGGTGGGAGAGAGGGAGGGAGAGAAAGAGAGAGGGGGAAGGAGGGAGAGAAAGAGAGGGTGGGAGAGAGGGAGGGAGAGAAAGAGAGAGAGGGAAAGAAATAGAGAGAGGGAGAGAGATGGGAGAGTAAGAAAGAGAGAGGGGGGAGAGAGGGGGAGGGAAAGAAAGAGAGAGAGAGGGAGAGGGAAAGAAAGAGAGAGGGAGAGAGAGACGGAGGGAGAGAAAAAGAGAGAGAAGGAGGGAGAGAGAGGGAGAGAGAGAAAGAGAGAGGGAGGGAGAGAGAGAAAGAGAGAGGGGGAGAGAGAGAAAGAGGGAGGAAGGGAGAGAAAGAGAGAGGGAGGGAGAGAAAGAGAGAGAGAGAGAGAAGGAGGGAGGGAGGGAGAGTAGAGGGGAGAATTATCCCAAACCATGCAAAGCAACAGGAAACAGCTTGACTTGCTTTCTTGAGTCAGCTGTAGTGGTGTGGATGCTACTATGGCGAATGGCACAGGGGCATTATTCTTGCTTTGTCCAGAAACAACCTCAGTATCTTCCACCTGGATCTATAGGTAAGCATCCTTGATCTCTGTCTTTCCACACGTTGTATCCTTACAACAAGGTTATAACAAGGTTGAACTCCCAAACCAGCATGGCTTCCTGCTCGTCAGCTCTTGCAGCAGAAGACAAACCCCGGGTTCTTCCGTCTTGCTAAGGCTGAATATGTTCGGTTTGAATGGAGGAGGGGGGGATTAGGAGTGAAATATAGAACAACTCCAAGAATCCGTGCAAAATCGGAAGGTGTGGAGAATCCTGGTCCATGGAATTCACCAAGATTCGGACAACACCACCACCTTGGTAGATCATGCTAAGCATCTTCAAGACAAACAGCCATCTTCCCCCTTTTAAACAGGCAGACAGACTTATTTTGGAGTCCCGGAGCCAAACCAATGTCAGCCGAGGAGCAAGATTGAAGGGGGGGGGGGGGAAGGGGGGGGAGAGTGACCATAGAACCTTTGTCCTGCAAAGTCCGAACAATGGGAAAGGGGGGAGACGGAAAGACTAAAAGAAGAAGCTCCAGAGAGCCAGCCTCATCTAGCTGCCCCGTTAACACCATCTTCTAAACTGAAATTAAAATTGATTTTTTTTCCCCTTCCTTTTTTTTTAATAAAAAAAAAATCATATTTTCCTCCTGATCTTTGCAAAAGAGAACGAGTTGAAATAAGAGGACTCAAAGAAATGTCAATCGGTGACTGGTTGGGAGAGAGAGTGGGAGGGAGAGGGGAAGGAAGGAAGGAAGGAAAAAGGAAGGAAGGAAGAAAAGAGAAAGAAAGAAAGAAAGAAAGAAAGAAGGAAGGTCCATTGAACAGTAGCCCTGAAACTTTTCATTACTTTCCAGAAATGGCCCGGCCTGCTTTTCACAAAGAGAACTCTGCAGTGTCTTCTTCAGATTGGGCTGCAATTTTGCAATTTTGCGTTGTGCTTTTCACGTTCTTATATACCACATTAAAAGTAGACCGAAGTATGCTTTAAAATAAACCCCTAATAATTTAGTTTCGACTCTTATTAAATATTGTCTCTCCGGATCAGTGTATTACTTCGCAGCCCGCCTTACCAGACGCGTTAGACCGCCTGTTTTTTCCCCCCACCACTTCCTTTCTCTTCTACTAAAGGGTGAATTTTTCGGGTACCCTCTAACCTTCTTTGGGGTACAGGGACGAGGAAAGAGCCCCGGAGGAAGGAGGAGGAGAAAAGCATTGCAGTTACTTGAGCTGGTTCCTTCTTCCCTCTCTCTCCCTCCCTCCTCTCCCTCATTCTCTCTTTCATTCTCTCTCCCCTCCTCTCTCTGTGTCTCTCCCTCCCTCTCTCTTTCTCTCTCTTTCTCTCCCCTTCCTCTCTCTGTGTATCTGCCTCTGTCTCTTCCTCTTTCTCTCTCTCTCTCTTTCTCCCCTCTTCTCTCTCTTTCTCTCTTCCCCTCTCCCCTCCTCTCTCATTCTCTCTCTCTCTCTTTCTCCCCCTCCCCCTCTCTCTTTCTCTCTTTCTCTCTCTTTCTCCCCCCTCCTCTCTCTCTGTGTCTCTGCCTCTCTGTCTCTCCTTCCTCTCTTTTTCTCTTTCTTTCTCTCTTTCTCTCTCCCCTCCTCTCTTTCTCTCTTTCCCTCTCCCCCTCCTCTCTCTCTCTCTTTCTCTCTCCCCTCTCTCTGTATGTCTCTGCCTCTCTGCCTCTCCCTCCCCTCTTTTTCTTTCTCTCTCTTTCTCTCTTTCTCTCCCCCCTCCTCTCTAAGTTTCTAGAGAAGGGGAAGGAAGGAAGGCGATAGAATTGAATAAAGGAGAGAAGAAGGGAGAGAAAAATTAACGGTGGGAAAAAAAGACCACGAAGGACCAGAGAGGAGTAAACACGGAGTCGGGGGGTCAGGAAAGGGGTGCGAAGGTGTATCTGTGTGTGTGTGTGTGCCAAGCCACGCATCCAACACACAGAACTGGAATTCCGGGGGAAGAACCCGGAAAGATGCTCTGGAGTGGTTGGCGGCTTCAAAAGAAACCAGCAAGCACTTGAAACTCAAGTTCAAACGGCCGCCCGCACACGCTCGCCTCACCTACACCCCCCCCCCGTTTTCTCCTTCCTCCAAAAAATAAAAAATAAGAAATAAATAAAATCCCTTCCGGCTACTTGCTTTCCTTTGAAATCTCGTGTTAACGAACATTTCCCAGAACACCTGAATTGGGTGCGCGCCTCGCCCGCACACACCGGATCCGCGGGGAGGTGGGGGGGGGGCAGGGGTGCCCCTCGCTTGCTCCCATCTTTCTCTCCCCCTTCTCTCTCTCCCTACCTCTCTCTCTCTCCCCTCTTCTCTCTCGCTCTCTGCCTCTCATTCTCTCTCTCCACCCTCTCTCATTCTCTCTTTTCCCTCCTCTCTCTCGCTCTTTGCCTCTCTCTCTCTCTCCACCCTCTTTCTCATTCTTTCTCTCCCCTCCTCTCTCTCTGGCCCTGTGTCTGTCTCTCCATCCTCTCTCTCACTTTCTCTCTCATTCTCTTTCCCCCCTTTGTCTGCCTTTCTGTCTCTCCTCTCTCTTTCTCTTTTTCTCTGTGCCTCTCTCACTCCTCTCTCTCATTCTTGCTCTCACTTTCTCTCTCCTCTCCCCTCCCTCTTCTTTCTCATTCTTTTTCTCTCTTTCTCTCTTTCCCTTTCTCTCTCTCTCTTTCTCTGCTTCTCTGCCTCTCTCCCTCTGCCTCCTCTTTCTCTTTCTCATTCTCTCTTTCTCTTTCTCTCTTTCCCCTTCTTTCTCTCTTTCTCTACTTCTCTGCCTCTCTCTCTCCCTCCTCTTTCTCATTCTCTCTCCTCTCTCTCTATTTCTATCTTCCCCTTCTCTCTCTCTTTCTCTGCCCCCCCTCTCTCTGCCTCTTCTTTCTCACTCTCTCTCACTTACTCTCTCTGCCTCCCTCCGTGTCGGTCTGTCGGTCTCTCTTCCTCTCTCTCTCTCCCCCACCCCCGCCACTCCACCCCGCTGCCCTGCAGATTCGGCCCAGCTGGGTTCGCAGGAAAACCGCAGGAGGTGGTGGCGGGCAGTGGGGGGCGCCAGGAAAGACCCCCGTCGCTCTTTAACGCCCGGAGCTGTGGCGGTTCTGGAAGGCGCGGCTTGAAGCGCTAGAGGGCGACAGAAAGCAGCGCTGCCTCCCACCCTTGGCCACCTTTGGCTGGGCAGCCCGCCCGCGAAACGCTCCGGGTAGAGGAGGCGACGGAGAAGGCCGAGCTCGGCTGTCCCAAAAAGCAGAGGTCTTCAAACTTGGCAAATTTAAGACTGGTGGACTTCAACTCCCAGAATTCCCCAGCCAGCGAATGCTGGGAGTTGAAGTTCAAATACTGTACCTTCAAGTTGCCAAGGTTGGGAAACACTGCCCTAAAGCTTCTGGCAACCAGCAAGAAAGACCAGGCGGCCAGGAATGGGGAAGGGGTTGTCCCCAAGGCCCAGGAAGAGGCGAGTCCCTCGTGCAAACAGGCGTGCCTCCGTTGAGAGGGACGTGCACAATCCCACCATTGTGCCTACCGTCCCTGTCCTACTGTTCTATAGTCTTCTATCCTTACCTTTTATCATTACGTATCTAATGTTTCATTTGTATAAATTACCATCCTATAATTGTTTGACAAATACATACATAAATATAATAAAATCTTGACGTCAGCGTGAATGACTTCCACTCATGAAAAATCCTACAATAATAATGATGATGATGATGATAATAATAATGATGATGATGATGATAATAATAATAATAATAATAATAATAATAATAATAATTTATTAGATTTGTATGCCGCCCCTCTCCGAGGACTCTGTTGGGGAGCCGATAAAGGGGAATATTTGTAGCTCAGGGTTGAAATGAGGGAATCCTTGGTGCTTTTTGAGCTTGGTGGTTTTCCTGTAGACTTTTCATTACCCAGCTAGGTAACATCATCAGTGCCAGAAAGGAATTGGGTTTAGCACTGATGTTTGGGTAATGAAAGTCTGCAAGAAAACCACCAACCTCAGAGACCACCAGGGATCTCACATTCCTTCTCTTCCTCTACTCTGCAAACTCCACTCCCTTCTACCCCTGATGTTGTTACCTAGTTTGGTAATGAAACGTTTGCAAGCACTGCAAGCTCAGAGACCACCAAGGACCCCCCACATTCCTTCTCTTCCTCTGCTATGCAAACTCCACTCCCTTCTACCCCTGATGTCGTCCCCTAGTTTGGTGATGAAACGTTTGCAAGAAAACAGCAAAGCTCAGGGACAAGGACCCCCTCGTTGGGGAGGTCAGGAGACCCCCAAAGATTCCTGACGTTAACCAGAGGTCACCTCCTGCGTGGGGCATCCGATTTGGAGCTACCTACACGTGTCAATCTAGGACGGAGAGCTCATCCGAATCCTTGAATGGGGATCGGTTAATTTGCTTGGTGGGCGCTCCATGGAAGATACGGACCTCATGCAGAGTTGATTCTTTCATGGCTCTTTTTGATTTGAAGGGCTGGTCCTAAAGTCAGCAGAGGTGTTCTTGATTGATTAGGTTTAGGACAAGTGCTTGCAACTGCGTGCTGGTAAGGTCACCGCGTGGGAGTTGCGTGGGATTTATGACCAGGAGAAGGAGAGACAGGATCGTGCGCGAGAAGCTGATCCGTTTTGCCCAAATGGGGCGATTTTTGCTGGTTTTGGAAATTCTGGAAGTTGAAGTCCACAAGTCTAGAGCCTCGGTGGTGCAGTGGTTAGAGTGCAGTGCTGCAAGCTATTTCTGCTGCTCACCGTCTGCCAACAGTTTGGCAGATCGAACCTCAAGGTTGACTCAGCCGTCCATCCTTTCGAGGTCGGTAAAATGAGGACCCAGATTGTTGCGGGCAAGATGCTTAGTCTCTGTAAACCGCTTAGAGAGGACTGTGAAGCACCGTGAAGCGGTATGTAAATCTAAATTTGATGAGCAGAGGTGGCACAGTGGGTAGAGCGCAGTACTGCAGGTCCCTAAAGCTGACTGCTAGATCTGCAGGTCAGCGGTTCAAATCTCATCACCAGCTCAAGGTTGACTCAGCCTTCCGAGATGGGTAAAATGAGGACCTGGATTGTGGGTCCAAGAGGCTGGCTCTGTTAAAAAGTACTATTGCTAACATGTTGTAAGCCGCCCTGAGTCTAAGGAGAAGGGCGGCATAAAAAAAATCAAATGAATGAATGGATGGGTGGACGGACGGATGGATGCTATTGATATTGCTAAGTCTTAAAATTGCCAAGGTGGCACAATCCTGGTTTTAGACTCTTTAATTCGAATTGGAAAAAAAAGTTGGTGCTCAGTCCTGCGGGCGGTTCGCTTCCGGGTTTCTTTGGCCGAAACGGTCCCTTAACTACCGTAGTTCTCCCCAAAGCTGGTAAGGGCTGGAAAAAAAATGAGTTACCTTTCCTTTTGGGAAGACAATTCCAGGACTTTCCCCCCACACCACCATCCAGCTTCACCTGTCGGGAGGAGCCGGCCAAGGACAAACGGCATGGGGGGGGGGGGTAGTAGTCCCCCCCCAGGTTTGCCAACCGCATCGATTTGCAATTAGGTCGTTCTAATAGGCGCCAATTTGTGGCAAGGACGCGAGGGGGGGAGGAAGGTAAGAAGAAAAACTCTTCACTTTATCAAAGTTATAGCAATAGCATTTAGACTTATATGAACACTCTGCCCCACCCCCTCAAATCCTGGAGCTTTCCTGCCAGTGAAGGGCTGCAAATTTTTTTACTACCACACTGTGGGCATGGCTTATTTTGTGGGCATGGCTTGCCGGCCATGTGACCAGGTAGGAGTGGCTTGATGATCATGTGACTAGGGGGTGGCTTAAAGGTCATGTGACTGGCTTAAAGATGGTCAACTTGATGTCACTCGTGCCAAGGATTGGGGTTAGGGTGCCTGGCTTCTTCTCGCCTCAGAGAGATACAATTTCCCTCTCTATTTACTATTACCGAGCATCCAAAATATACTTTTTAATTCGATGTATATAAGCCATATGTGTACATAGATGCATGCAAAAATATACGTTATCTACTATATAAACGCAGCACAGCACAGCTCTTCTAAAATTATACATATTTAACCTTATTTAACCTTATTACCTCAGGGACCGCCTTCTGCCGCACGAATCCCAGCGGCCAGTTAGGTCCCACAGAGTGGGTCTTCTCCAGGTCCCGGCAACTAAACAATGCCACTTGGCGGGACCCAGGGGAAGAGCCTTCTCTGTGGCGGCCCCAGCCCTCTGGAACCAACTCCCCCCAGAGATTAGAATTGCCCCCACCCTCCTTGCCTTTCATAAGCTACTTAAAATCCACCTCTGCCGCCAGGCATGGGGGAATTAGGACTTCTTCTCCCCCTAGGCCGTTACAACTGTATGCATGGTATGTTTGTATGTATGTCTGGTTTTTATATATTAAGGGGTTTTAATTTGCTTTTAGTATTGGATTTTATTGTATATTGTTCATGATTGTTGTTAGCCGCCCCGAGTTTTCGGAGAGGGGCGGCATATAAATCCAATGAAACTTGAAACTTGAAACTTATTTACTGCGATAGGAAAAACATACCCAGAATATAGAAGGGGGGGGGGGATCAAAATTTTTCTACCAGTGCTGCGTAATGTGACCGTACCAGTAGGAACCCATCACTGCTTCCTGTGTACCCAAATTCAGCCCGTCCTTTTAAATGTATCAATTCTCCCTGCCTTCCCCAGTTCTTTGAAGGGTCCATCCCTTCTCAAACCTGATGAGCTTGGTTGGTTTCGTCTTCTCTCTCTCTCTCTCTCTCTCTCTCTCTGTCCCTCCCCCCCCCAATCGCTTTTCATGCGCAGCCAAGCGGCTGCGGGTTGTTTGAGCTTCTGTGGGTCCCCAAAGGAAGTCTGAGAAAGCCGGAGATGTGATTTGGAAGAAAGGAGGGAGGGTTGGGCTTGGATTGGCCTGGAGCTGGAGGGCTGGAAAACAAGCAAGGCTCCTCAGTTGGGGGAGGGGGGGCAAGAGGGGGGCTCTGTTGGGCTACCCCCAGCCTGGGTGCGACCAAGGAGGAGCACGTCACGCAGCAGAGGACTGGCAAAATTGACTCCTCTGCTCAAAGGAAAGAACATGACATAATTTTGTTTCCACCTGGAAAACCGCTTCTGAATATTCTGCTTGACATGGGAAAGAAGGACATCTTGATTTTGGGTTTCCCAGATGAGACTGATAGACTTTCATAGAAATGACTATTGCGGCAAAACAAAAAAAGTTGTGATTTGTTGTTAATGCCTGATTTTACTTCAACTGGGGGAGTTGGAAGTCAATGTTTATTTTTCTTTCCCTACGCTTCCTCATTTTTCTTCCCTGTCCTCTTATTGGCTTTTTGCATTTTGTATTTGACTATCTATCTATCTATCTATCTATCTATCTATCTATCTATCTATCTATCTATCTATCATCTATCTATCTATCCATCCATCCATCCATCTATTTATCTATCTATCTATCTATCTATCTATCTATCTATCTATCTATCTCTATCTATCTATCATCTATCTATCTATCATCTATCCATCCATCCATCCATCCATTTATCTATATCTATCTATCTATCTATCTATCTATCTATCTATCTATCTATCTATCTATCTATCTATCTATCTATCTGAAGTAGAAATGTTTGTAAGAAGAAGCATTTTTTCCCACAGGAATCAATGTAAAAGAATGCGTGCAAATAATCCGTGCAATTGGTGAAACCACAGAGAGGGTGGAGGCCCTGTTTCCTCCCAGGAGATTCCTAGAGAGACCCCATGGAGGCTTCTCCCCACCTTTTCCGGCCCTATTTCCTCCCAGGAGATTCCTAGAGAGGCCCCACGGAGGCTTTCTGGTTATAGTTTCGGAGGCTCGGGTTTGTAAGTGGAAAATGGTTCTTGAGAAGAGGCAAAAAAATCTTGAACACCCGGTTCTTATCTAGAAAAGTTCATAAGTAGAGGCGTTTGTAGGTAGAGGTACCAATGTACTTTATAGTTTTAACTCTGGGGGTTTGCTGACCAATTCCAGCAGGTATATAAGCCAGGCCTTCTGGGTAATTCTGGGTGGAGTTTCAACATTGCTTTCATGGATGCTGTGTTAGATCTGGGGTTCCAGAAATGTCCCCCAAAATACCAGATTTCTGTTCTGCAAAACTCATCTCATGGAAGCTGCCTACCTGCCAGAATGTGGTGCACTGAATTGTATTACCTATGACTCATGCCTGGATTATCTTGCTGGAATGCAATTAGCCCTGATTCTGGCGTCTTTCCCGGAGCTCTATCTGATCGCTCTGCAGCTGTGAAAACTATGTCCATGAACTTTTAGAGACTGAAAGTTTGTAAATGTGGCTTTTTCATATAAAGAATGTAATTCAAAGCTTAACTCGTGGGTTTTTGCCTTTTGTTTCAATCTGATGAAGCCCGGCATAGAACAGCAGGCAAAAAGAGAGATTAAATTATTTATTTATTTATTTCATTGATTGATTGATTGATTGATTGATTCTAGGCCACCTTTCTCTGAAGATTCAGGAAAGAATTATGTGGGAAGAAAAAATACCCCAAAAAGTGGAAGCGAAAAAGCACAACATTCATGCTAGACCTAGAACACCCCAGCCCGCCCCCGCCCCACTTCTTCCTGCCTGTTTGACTAACCCAAGTTAACCCCACCAGAACTGCAGGGATGATAATTTGTTAATTTATCAAAGTGACGGGTATTTGATCTCAATCTCTCATAATACTGGGGCCTTAATTAAACTTGTAAGGTCACTTACACCGAAGCCTTGCTCGGTGTGTTTTCTAATTGAACTTTGGGTTCCTGACTGCACACCCAATTTGTCAGGGGCAGGAAGCAGGAGAGGCAAAGGAAGGGGGTTTGCAGTGGGCTTGGGGAGGGGGACGTTAGTCAGTAAGACAGAAAAGGGTTTGAAATGCCAGTCAAGGATTCAGGACAGACGTCAATGAAATCAGTCAAAGACTGGGCATCTAAGCCTCGGTTTCTCCCAATGCTTTAAAAAAAAAAAAAATTCAGAAACCAGGTCTCTTTTCTAATCATTCTTGATGTCTTATTTATTTTTATTTGTGTTATTTATATCCTGCCTTTATTATTTTTATGAAGAACTGAAGGCGGCGAATACTCCTTCCTCCTTCTCCTCTTTGCCCCCACAAACAATAACCCTGTAAGGTGGATTGGGCCACAAAAGAGAGAGAGGGGCGGGATTGGTTGGAATTCATGCCTAAGGCGGGACTAGAACTCAGAGTCTCCTTGTGATTGGCCCAACGTCACCCAGCCAGCTTCTGTGTCTAAGGCAAGACTAGAACTCAGTCTCCTAATATTATTAAAATGATTCCTGGGATGGAGCAAAAATATTCAACCATTTGACTACTCGGATTAAGGAAAATTTAGTGCTGTTGTTTGCAAAACCGCCCCGATATAGGGCACTTGAAGAGGTTTGCGGCAACCGAAGAAGAAAATGAATGAACTTTTGGTTCACACATGCAAAAAAAGAAGAAGGAATAAATGGTAGGGACGAAAGTTCCATTGCAATGAAATTTTCCTCATTTTCCTCAAATGAATGGACCCATGGATTCATTCAGCTGTCATGTTCTGCATCAGACATGAATGAACAGAAGAAGGGGAGTACAGGGTGCATTCCAGAAGTAATGCAATTGAATTTCCCGCGCCGCTTCTATTGGTCAGAACGGTACTGCAGCACTTGGAGTAGGTGGGAGGGACGCTAAGCTTTGCCGCGAAATCGGTCTCAGTGCTCTCCAAGCTGTGGAAGTGGCAGGACGTCCGTTATTGTAAACCTCTGCGCGCCGACCGTGTCGTGAAAAAAATAGAAATTTCAGGTGAACTTTTGCAACATATGGAAACTGAACCTGATTATTTGGACAACGTCTTCACTGGATTCTTTCCAAGGAAAATGGTTCTTGAGAAGAGGCAAAAAAAAAATCCTGAACACCTGGTTCTTATCTAGAAAATTTCGTAAGTAGAGGCATTCTTAGGTAGAGGTGCCACTGTATTGAATTGGGAATTCTGGGAGCTGAAATCAACAGATCTTAAAAGTTGTGCAGAGGTCAAGAAACATGTCTGTTCAAGCTTCATTTCCTAGTGACATTTCCCATTCAATAATGTCAACCTTTAGCAGGTATTCTACAACCCACCCCTGATGAACGGAACTACCTAAAAGCAATCAATCTATCTATCTATCTATCTATCTATCTATCTATCTATCTATCTATCTATCTATCTATCTATCTATCTATCTATTTATTAGATTTGTATGCCGCCCCTCTCCGAAAACTAGGGGCGGCTAACAACAATAAAGAAAACAATGTAACAAATCTAATATTAAAAAGTAATCTAAAAAACCCCAATTTAAGAGACCAATCATACAAACAAGCATACCATGTATAAATTCTATAAGCCTAGGGGGAAGGGAAAAAATTTCAATTCCCCCCATGCCTGACGACAGAGGTGGGTTTTAAGGAGCTTGCGAAAGGCAAGGAGGGTGGGGGCAACTCTGATATCTGGGGGGAGCTGGTTCCAGAGGGTCGGGGCCGCCACAGAGAAGGCTCTTCCCCTAGGTCCCGCCAAATGACATTGTTTAGTCGACGGGACCCGGAGAAGGCCAACTCTGTGGGACCTAACCGGTCGCTGGGATTCGTGCGGCAGAAGGCGGTCCTGGAGATATTCTGGTCCGATGCCATGAAGGGCTTTATAGGTCATAACCAACACTTTGAATTGTGACCGGAAACTGATCGGCAACCAATGCAGACTGCGGAGTGTTGGTGTAACATGGGCATACTTAGAGAAGCCCAGCAATGCTCTCGCAGCTGCATTCTGCACGATCTGAAGTCTATCTGAAGCAATAGCCCTTAGGCTTATAGACCACTTCACAGAGCTTTTACAGCCCTCTCTAAGTGGTTTACAGAGTCAGCCTCTTGCCCCCTCACCATAATCTGGATCCTTATTTGACCCACCTCGGAAGGCTGAGTTGACCTTGAGCCTGGTGAGGTTCAAACTGCCAAATTGCAGACAGCCGGCAGTCAGCAGAAGTAGCCTACAGTCCTGCACTCTAACCACTGCGCCACCATGGCTAATCTTGTTTCCCCTTGTTTAAGAGTCCATACAGATTTCACTCCGGTGGTCGTTGCCAACTTTAGGGGGCAAATGCTTATCTCCATTTCAAGGCCACTGAGCCAGCACTGTCCGAAGAAATTTCCATGGTCGTGTGGCCAACATAATATCACGGAGCACCTTCCCACCTATTTAGTGGTTCCTATTTGTCTACTTGCGTGCTTTCGAACTGCTTAGTTGACATGAGGTGGAGCAGTGATGGCGAAGCTTTTTTTCCTCGGGGGCCAAAAGGGTGTGTGCGAGCGCCATCGCGTATGCACGAGTGCCCAAACCCATGATTCTGCCGCACGAATCCCAGCGACCAGTTAGGTCCCACAGAGTTGGCCTTCTCCGGGTCCCGTCAACTAAACAATGTCATTTGGCGGGACCCAGGGGAAGAGCCTTCTCTGTGGCAGCGCCGACCCTCTGGAACCAACTCCCCCCAGATATCAGAGTTGCCCCCACCCTCCTTGCCTTTCTCAAGCTCCTTAAAACCCACCTCTGTCATCAGGCATGGGGGAATTGAGACTTTCCCTCCCACTAGGCTTATAAAATTTATGCATGGTATGTTAGTATGTATGATTGGTTTCTAAATTGGGGTTTTAAATTAACTTAAACTTAAATATTAGATTTGTTTACATTGTATTATTGCTGCTGTTAGCCGCCCCGAGTCTGTGGAGAGGGGCGGCATACAAATCTGATAGATAGATAGATAGATAGATAGATAGATAGATAGATAGATAGATAGATAGATAGATAAATAAACAAATAAATAAACAAATAAACAAATAAACAAATAAATAATTCAATGCCTGGGGAGGGCAAAAAGAACTTCCCCCACCCCTCTGGAGGTCCTCTGGAGGCTGGAAACGGTCAGTTTCCCAACTTTTGGTGGGCCCAGTATGATCCTGTTTCGCCCTCCAAAGACTTCCCTGAAGCCGAGGGAGGATAAAATTGCCCTCCTCATCTTCCTGGAGGCTCTCTAGAAGCCAAAAACACCCTCCCAGAGCCTCTGTGTGAGCCAACAATCAGCTGACCAGCACACCCATGCACGTTGGAGCTGAGCTACAGCAACGGCTTGTGTGCCGGCAGATATGGCTCTACGTGCCACCTGTTACACCCATGCCATAGGTTCGCCATCTCTGAGCTTGAGAGCAAGAATGGTACTCAGGTCTTAGTTTAGTTTAGTTTAGTTTATTTAGATTTGTATGCCGCCCCTCTCTGAAGACTCGGGGCGGCTAACAGCAATAAAGAAAACAATGTAATAAATCTAATATTAAAAAGTAATCTAAAAAAACCCCAATTTAAGAGACCAATCATACCAACAAGCATACCATGTATAAATTCTATAAGCCTAGGGGGAAGGGAGAAAACATTTTCAATTTCCCCATGCCTGACGACAGAGGTGGGTTTTAAGCAGTTTACGAAAGGCAAGGAGGGTGGGGGCAACTCTGATATCTGGGGGGAGCTGGTTCCAGAGGGTCGGGGCCGCCACAGAGAAGGCTCTTCTCCTGGGTCCCGCCAAATGACATTGCTTAGTCGACGGGACCCGGAGAAGGCCAACTCTGTGGGACCTAACCGGTCGCTGGGATTTGTGCGGCAGAAGGCGGTCCCGGAGATATTCTGGTCTGATGCCATGAAGGGCTTTATAGGTCATAACCAACACTTTGAATTGTGACCGGAAATTGATCGGCAACCAATGCAGACTGCGGAGTGTTGGTGTAACATGGGCATATTTGGAAAAGCCCATGATTGCTTTTGCAGCTGCATTCTGCACGATCTGAAGTTTCCGAACACTTTTCAAAGGTAGCCCCATGTAGAGAGCGTTACAGTAGTCGAGCCTCGAGGTGATGAGGGCATGAGTGACTGTGAGCAGTGAGTCCCGGTCCAGATAGGGCCGCAACTGGTGCACCAGGCAAACCTGGGCAAACGCCCCCTCGCCACAGCTGAAAGATGTTTCTCTAATGTGAGCTGTGGATCGAGGAGGACGCCCAAGTCTTGAACCAAGGCTGCTGCCTTTCCAGACGACAAGCCCAGCATCTTAACCATTGAGCTACCACGCCGTTCTTCCCTTGCTTACATTAATTAATATATACTATTCATCTTAAGAGTCTTCAGTGAATAGTTACTATCCTGCCAGCTGAAATAAGGCTGCCCCATTGTGGGTAGGGGTGCCTCTAGCAGTTTAGTTTGTTAACCAATGCATTAATATTACAGCACTTGGTTTATTAAAGGCTCAGATATGCTCATCGACAGCGTAGTGTGCTTTTAAAGTTTGTAGTGTTTGTCATGAGTGCCTTTGTCAGTTAATCACAGCTTAAATCACAGGATGCTTAACACTGTTTTCCCACAAGAGGCTCCAGCTAGGTAAGACAGGTATACAAGCAGGGGTGGGCTACTGCCCGGATGGGGGGCAGATGCAGTGGGGTAGCGAAAATGGAGCTCCACCCCAGAGCACCCAATTTGCACTGAAAGATGTTGAAAGAAAATGCATAAGCCACGCCCACAGTGTGGTAGTAAAAATTTTGGTAGCTCTTCACTGTATACAAGCTAAAACTTTACTTGTTTGAACACATAAATCTGGGGTGATACATTTAGATAATCTTACACCTAGAATTACCATTTTGATTTTTTTAAAAATTGTGTCCTGTAAAATACCTGTTTATTTATCTATTTATCTGTCTGTCCATCCGTCCATCCATCCATCCATCCATCCATCCATCCATCCATCCATCCATCCATCCATCCATCCATCCATCCATCCATCCATCCATCCATCCATCCATCTATCTATCTATCTATCTATCTATCTATCTATCTATCTATCTATCTATTTGACTTCTATGCCGCCCAGTCCCGTAGGATTCCTGTTTTGTTATTTTCATCAAATGTTTTTCAAACTTGGCAACTTTAAGATTGAGCTCCAGAATAATAGTCCCCATGGATTAAAAGTTGCTAAATTTGAAAAGCACTGTTTTAGCTCTTCTTTCACTTCTTCTGAATTTTTAGCCTTATTTTTGCATAAGAAAAGGCAGGGAGAAGCCTCCGTGGGGCCTCTCTAGGAATCTCCTGGGAGGACACAGGGCCGGAAAAGGCAGGGAGAAGCCTCCATGGGGCCTCTCTAGGAATCTCCTGGGAGGAAACAGGGCCGGAAAAGGCAGGGAGAAGCCTCCATGGGGCTTCCCTAGGAATCTCCTGGGAGGAAACAGGGCTGGAAAAGGCGGGAAGAAGTCTCCGTGGGGCCTCTCTAGGAATCTCCTGGGAGGAAACGGGGCCACAAAAGGCGGGGAGAAGCCTCCGTGGGGCCCCTCTAGGAATCTTCTGGGGGGAAACAGGGCCGGAAAAAGCGGGGAGAAGTCTCTGTGGGGCCTCTCTAGGAATCTCCTGGGAGAAAACAGGGCCTCCACCCTCCCTATGGTTTCCCCAATCGCACACATTATTTGCTTTTACATTGATTCCTATGGGAAAAATGGCTTCTTCTTACAAACTTTTCTACTTGAGAACCTGGTCATGGAACGAATGAAGTCCGTAAGTAGAGGTACCACTCTATATTATATTTTCAGTCCATTTCTCCTAGGAATACTTTTATAAAGGTTGCTGGTTAAAGCTGGCCAGTTAAAACCTGCTAGACCAGCTCAACACACACTGGCAGAGTGAGAGAATGCGATTTTGGCTTCTTCTTTTTAAAAAAAAATGTATTTAGATTTATAGCTTTCTCTCTCTCCCCAAGGCTCCAAGGAGGCAAAAAACAAATAGAAATATCCTGTTAAAAATCAATTAAAACACAGCAGAAGGTTAACGGATCTTAAATTCTTCTAGTTTTTCCCTGGCTTAAATCTTATGAAAGCTTCACTTTCATAAACCAAGCTAAACCGGGGAAAAACTAACAGTGATGTGGGAATTCTCTCTTTCTTTCTCTCTCTCTCTCTCTCTTTCTCTCTCCTTCCCTCCCTCCCTCTCTCTCTCTGTGTTGTGTGTGTTTCTCTTGCCCTCTATATGGAAAAATGAAGAGGAAATTTGTAATACAAAAAAACCAATATATGTTCTGACAATCTCGTTGGGAACTAGGGATGTCAGATAACCAGAGGTGGGCTGCTAAGGTCGAACGGTGACTTGTGCTCGCTTCTGTGGCTCTGAGTGCTAGTAGAGTCCAACGCAATTGCACTACTGCACCTGGGCAGGTAGCGAAATCGCACACGGACACTATGCAATGACTCTGGGTGGAGTACAACATTATAAATACACAATAATAATAATAATAATAATAATAATAATAATAATAATAATTTATTAGATTTGTATGTTGCCCCTCTCCGCATACTCAGGGCGGCTCACAACAATAATAATAACAGTACAGTATACAATGTAACAAATCTAATATTAAAAATTATCTAAAAACTCATCATTTAAAAATCATACTACCGAAGCATACCATACATAAACTATATATATACATAAGAAATCTAATTATTTTAAAAAAACATATGGAATTTTTTTTAAAAAAGATCTAAAACCCCTTATGCCGTCATCCACATTCATCTAATTGAATCATTCATATGGGCTGGGGACAATCTCACGACTCATGCCCGCCAGCAGAGGTCGGTCTTCAGAGCTTTACAAAAGACCAGGAGGGAGGAGGCAGTATGTATCTCCGGAGGGAGTTTGTTCCAGAGGGCTGGGGCCGCCACTGAGAAGGCTCTTCCCCCTAGGCCCTGCCAGTCAACATTGTCTGGCCAACGGGACCTGGAGAAGGCCAACTCCGTGGAACCTAACCGGCCGCTGGGGTACACGAGGCAGGAGACGGTCCCGCAGGTGACCCGGTTGTTAAGTAAATCTGGCTTCCTCATTGATTTGACTTGTCAGCCGGTCCCAAAAGGGGATCACTTGATCCTGGGATGCTGCAAGTCAGTTGCCAAGCCCCTGAATTTTGATCACGTAATCCTGGAGATGTGGCAACGGTGTGAAAAAACAGCCATAAGTCCCTTTTTCCTGTTGCTATTGTAACTTCAAACACCAAACAAAATAGTTGTAAGTTGAGGACTTGTTGTAAATTGAGGACTTACAACCCTGCCTCTATTATTTAAAAAAAGGTTTGTGCGTATGGAAAATTGGATATCGGAGAAAAATATTCGAGCATAAGGTATCCTCTCACATTTGTGAGGATTGTGAGATCCTTTATTTTATTTATTTATTTTATTTGTCATACAAATATAGTATTGTATTGTAGTATGTTTAACATAAGTATAAAGTAGAGATAGAAAAGATAAAAAGACATTTGGACAGGAACGGTAGGCACAAAGGCGCACTTATGCACGCCCCTTACAGACCTCTTAGAAAAGGTGAGAGGTCTATTGTAAATAATGTAAGGTTGAAGATTTTGGGAATCGGGGGAAGAAACAACAGAGTCCGGTAGTGAATTCCAGGCGTTGACCACTCTATTGCTGAAATCATATTTTCTGCAGTCTAGTTTGGAGCAATTTACATTTATTTATTTATTTATTTATTTATTTATTTATTTATTTATTTATTTATTCAGTCAGTCAGTCAGTCAGTCAGTCAGTCAGTCAGTCAGTCAGTCAGTCAGTTAGCTAGATAGCTAGCTAGCTAGCTAGCTAGCTAGTCAGTCCAATACACAATGAGGGTTTTAGTGGGTATACATATCTATATACACATAGTAAAATACATGATGAAGGTTATAGAGGAGATATTCATAGTAAAATATATCTAAGAAAGAATAAAAAAGAACGTATAGTAAAAGAACATATCAATGAAAGAATAGAAGAAGAGATATAAGAATAGAAGAAAGGTATAGGAGATATAGGAGAGCAATAGGACAGGGGATGGAAGGCACAGTAGTGCACTTGTACTCGCCCCTTAGTTTGTATCTATTACATGCTCTTGTGTTGTTGTTGTTGTTAAAGGTGAAGTAGTCGCCAACAGGGAGTATATTGTGATCCTGTGTAAGGATTCCACTCCTATTCATTTACAATTTTTTGCACTAGCACAGCATATTGACACATTTACGGTGTGAAATTATTGCCTATCTAGATCAACTATTTGGAGCAGATATTCCATTTATTCTGTGAACGGACAGGATCTGAATTCAAAATCACTTCCTACACTGATTTTTTTTTTTAAGGAAAACTAATGCATCAACCACAATATACACTTCTGGGTCTCGAATTCCCCAAACAATTTTCTGCAATAACTCAAGACTTATATTAATTTGACTGCAAGTGGAAATTATCTTCCAGGATAATCTGAGAAACAAATGATTGGATGTCTTTAAATCGGTGGCCGACTCAAGGTTCTTTGCAATTCTTTGCCGAGGGCGTAAAGGCTTGGAAAGACACCGGGAAGTAAATCCTGGTGACCTGAAGGCCTTGGCAAATAGCCCCGGCTGGCCGAAATTCTCTTGGCGGAAATGGGAATTCAATGCAATCTGTCTAAAAATCGTCCCTACCTATTAAAGACAAGCCCGGATCGTATAATGGGCAGACAGGAAGATATATAATATATATCCCTATGGCCTGAGACCCAAATTGTTTCTGCCTGCGTGTGCATGCAGGCACTAGTGTTTTGGTGTGTGCCTGCACACATGTGGCCACAGGTGCTCCAGGAAGACTGTCAGTACTACGTACTGCAAAGGTTGGGTTTGTCAATATATGAACTAACCAGCATTGTATGTTTGGCGGAATTGGTATAATGTTACTTTAAGAGCTAGACTGCAATTAGCCATAAAAGGGAGACAGATGTGTTGCACTCTGTTGTATTGTATCGTAGGTTGTTGGTGGCTATTCGGTTAGTCTTGGTAATAATAATAATAATAATAATAATAATAATAATAATAATAATAATAATTATTATTAATGGGATTTGTATGCCGCCCCTCTCCGTTTGCTATTGCTGTGTGCTAATATATTGCTATGTGCTAAATTCCGGTCTATGTACCTGCTGTGTGTCTATTATTAGTCCATATATTATATTATGGTATTGCATAGTGTGTAATATTAATGGGTAGTGCTATATGTTTAGAACTGGATATGATTGTTTGACCTGGAAATGTCTGACTGTATATGTTGGTTAGTCTATTATATACATTGTAAATAATACTTATACTCTACTATATTGGTCTGTGTTATTGGCTGAACCAGTGTTTCCCAACCTTGGCAACTTGAAGATATTTGGACTTCAACTCCCAGAATTCCCCAGCCAGCGCATGCTGGCTGGGGAATTCTGGGAGTTGAAGTCCAGATATCTTCAAGTTGCCACGGTTGGGAAACACTGATCTAGCCCAGGGGTAGGCAAAGTTGGCTCTTATTTATTTATGGGGGTGGACAAAAAGATGGAAACACTTGACTTTTTGGCATCATAATGTTTGAACATGTTCAAATCAATCAAAACTTGTCCAAATATCTTCAAGTTGCCAAGGTTGGGAAACACTGGGCTGAACAACCACCAGTGCCACATATACTAAGTTTCTAACTTTGGTATACTAACATTGGTGTGTTCCCAGTGTGGATTGCTAACAAAGATTTTCTACCATCTAACAAAGATGAAATCCAGCAGGTTCTGACAGGTTCTGGAGAACCAGTAGCGGAAATTTTGAGTAGTTCAGAGAGCTGGCAAATACCACCTCTGGCTGACCCCAGAGTTGAGTGAGAATGGATATTTTTGCAATATCCTTCTCCCAGGAATGGGGAGGAATGGGAATTTTGCAGGATCCTTCCCCTGCCACGCCCATCAAGCCACATCACACCCACCAAGCCACACCACGCCCACAGAACCAGTAGTAAAAAAAATGAATCTGGATTTCGCCACTGCTTTCTACGTACGGGTACATTTAGCAAATTGAAATTGCAGGCCATTTCCGACTTACAACAACAATTGAGCCCAATTATTTCCATTGCTAAGCGCGATGGTTGTTAAGTTTTGGCACGTTTGATGACTTTTCTTGCCACTGTTGTTAAGCAAACCGCTGGTGTTTTGTTTTTTTTTAATATTAGTTTTAATAACAATAAAACAGATGCACACTACACAAAAGACTGTGCTACGTTCTCCCGCCACCCAACATCATTCATTCAATACCCTCCACCAAAATTAGAGTGTACTAATTTATAATATTTTAAACTAAGAACATTAGCATATTTACAAATGACAGAGTGAATCCAGTTTGTTCTCAACAACCCTGGCGTCGTTCAGCGAGTCGCATGGTCGCTAAGCGAATTCGGCTTCCCCGTTTGACTGCTTGTCTGCAGTGCGCCAAAGGGGATCACATGATCCTCCGAGGACACTGCAACGGTCAGTTGCCAAGCCTCACGCGACCATGGGGGATGCTGCAACCGATTGTAAGTATGAAAAGCGGTCGTAAGTCCTCCGTTTTCAGTGCCATTGTAACTGTGAACAGGTCGTTAAATGAATGGTTGCAAATCAAGGCCTATCTGTACACCATTCCTTCTCTATACAATTCCCGGATCTTATTATTGTCGGCTCAATTCTTGCCCCTTTAGGTGTCTTTTAAAAATCCTCAACCCTCCAATTTCAAGGACTGACTGCTTCTCTCGACACCCCCAAATTTCAGGTCTTGCATCCCCTAAAACAGAGGTCTTTGAACTTAGCAACTTTAAGACTGGTGGACTTCAACTCCCAGAATTCCTCAGCCAACCATGGCAACTTTAAGACTGGTGGACTTCAACTCCCAGAATTCTTTGAGAGTGATGAAAGCAGTCTTAAGGAAGGGGACCAACTTTTAGGGCAAAGGTCTTCAAACTTGGCAACTTTAAGGACTGGTGGACTTCAACTCCCAGAATTCCTCACCCAATCCTGGCAACTTTAAGACTAGTGGACTTCAACTCCCAGAATTCTTTGAGAGTGATGAAAGCAGTCTTAAGGAGGAGGACCAACTTTTAGGGCAAAAGGTCTTCAAACATGGCAACTTTAAGACTGTTGGAACTTCAACTCCCAGAATTCTTTGAGGTTGATGAAAGCAGTCTTAAGGAAGCATAGCTAGCTGGAGAATTCTGGGAGTTGAAGTCCACCAGTCTTTAAAGTCCCCAAGTTTGAAGACCTCCGCCCTAAAAGTTGGCCCTCTTCCTTTTAGACTGCTTTCATCACCCTCAAAGTCCCCCACCCCACCCCTCAATTTTTCTCCGGAAAGCCTTTTCTGTTATTCTATTTTTGGAAGCCCCGTTCCCCAATAACGTCACTTGCAAACTCCAGGCTTCCCCACAGCCCCTTCAATATTTCCCCACTTTTTTGAGGGGTGGGTTTGTTTAATATTTTGCCTCTTCGAGGGGTTCTTTATCCTAATGCCTTCCCCCCTCCCTTCCTTCCATCTACGGGAAACCCCCGGGAGTCCCGGTGCTCCCCCCTCCCCCTCCCCTCCCAGCCCCCTCCCCAACATACACTCCTCCCCATCCCTACACCCCCCCCCCTTCCCACCGCCCAGCCCAGCGCTTGCCGGTGTCCGAATCAATTAGACCTGAGATTGGAGGACCAGCGCGGAGGGTAAATATTAAAGCCGGGCGCTTCGCTAATTCAAACCATCGATCAGGCGGGGATGAGAGCAATAAATTATTGTGACAAGATGCAGTCCTCGCGCCCGGCGCCTCTGCCGACATCGATCCGGGCGGACTCGGCTCCGCTCCCGCGAACCCGCCGCCGGTCCGAGCGAGCCCTCTGGGCGGCGCCCTGCAACCGCGCTTTGGGCCCCCTCGGCCGGACCGGGGGTTGCAGTTCTGCCCTTCGCCCCCCGCTGCCTCCATCCATTGTTTTGCGAGGTGGGATGGGGGCTTCAAACTTGCTCCCCGCTTTTCTGCTTTCCCCCCCTGTCCCCTCTTGGAGGGGGGGAACTGCTGAGGTCGCCTCCCCACATCTTCTCCCTGTTGGGACCCTCAAAGATCATCTAGCCCAGTGTTTCCCAACCTTGGCCACTTGAAGATATTTGGACTTCAACTTCCAGAATTCCCCAGCCAGCGAATGCTGGCTGGGGAATTCTGGGAGTTGAAGTCCAGATATCTTCAAGTTGCCAAGTTTGGGAAACACTGATCTAGCCCAGGGGTAGGCAAAATTGGCTCTTATTTATTTACAGGGGGTGGACAAAAAAATGGAAACACTTGACTTTTTTGGCATCATAATGTTTGAACATGTTCAAATCAATCAAAACTTGACATATTTTAATGTTTTTTTTAAATTCTGTTATTTAATCAGGCTGGAATGGGCAGAACAAGGAGTTGCAAAATTATTCTTCTCTCTGTTAATTCAACACAACAAACCATAAGGTGGTTTCCCTGTTTAGGCTAGAATCGTGTTCATGTGTGAAATCATACAGTGGTAGTTGGCAAAGTGCAATTCGTTCTCAGCAGAGTTATCCCAGCTGGGCAACTTAAAAACATGTGGACTTCAACTCCCAGAATGCCCCACCACCAGCTTATGGGAGTTGAAGTCCACAGGTCTTTATTATTTATTTATTTATCTATTTTATTTTATTGGATTTATATGCCGCCCCTCTCCGAAGACTCAGGGTGTCTTACAACACATAAAAAGAAGAGCAATACAACATAATCATATACATCTAATTAATTTAAAAGTAAGTGTACTAATCTATAAAACCCAGTATTATTAAATAACCAATCATACCCACTCAAACAACAATCATATGTAACTTTCATTGGACAGGGGGCTGGGGTCTAATCGCCCCAAACCTGGTGGCATAAATGAGTCTTAAGACTCTTGCGGAAGGCAAGGAGGGTGGTGGCAGTACGAATCTCTGGGGGGAGATGATTCCAGAGGGCCGGGCCCCCCCACAGAGAAGGCACTTCCCCTGGGCCCCACCAAGTGACATTGTCTAGTTGACGGGACCTGGAGAAGGCCGACTTTGTGGGACCTCACCAGTCGCTGGGATTCATGCGGCCAAGGTTGGACATTCCCCAATTTACAGCATGGATTGTTTCACAAATCTACACCGCTGTGGTTTCCTTAATCATGGTTTATGGAATAAACCACCTTTGGCTACGCTCACACAACACCCTGAGCCATAAGCAACGCTGATCAGCCCAATTTCATACCCCCAATAAAAACCAGACCGAATCCTTCATGCCGTAATGCGATGGCAGCCTTCTCTGCCACCCGCATCACTTCTTACTACTAGGTGTAAACCTTGCCCGCAGAGTTCCTCCCCCCCCCCCACTTTTGAAAAGAAAAATTGTTTCCAGACCTACCTGGAAACACCAAAGGATTCCAGCATGCAAAGAATCTGATTTTTATGATGATTTCCTCAATTCGCTTATTTTCCAGTCTCAATGACTCCCCCTCCCCAAAATAACCATTGGTAGCTGCCCGTGAAAAAGGCAGAAAGAGTAATTTAAGTGCTCAGACGTAGGCTAAGGTGCAGATTTGTATGTTAATGGGAACCTTAGAGGGTGATATAAGAAGCGCTCCATGCTCCAGATGGACATCTGGAGAATACAGATTCTGGCGCATAAAAGATTTGAGCCTTTCTATTTTGACCACTTCCCTTACAATACTTCCCTGCTCGTCTGTGGGGTGATAACAGATAGTTCTCAGCTTATGACCACAATGGAATCCAGCATTGGACAGGGAGTCTCAACTCACAGTTGCCCATGCCCCTATCACCTCGAGGTTCGACTACTGCAATGCTCTCCATATGGGGCTACCTCTGAAAAGTGTCCGGAAACTACAAATTGTGCAAAATACAGCCGTGCGATGGGTCTTGGGCCTTCCAATCTATGCCCATGTCTCTCCAGCACTCCATGAACTGCCAATTGGTTTCCAAACACGATTCAAAGTGTTGGTTATGACCTATAAAGCCCTTCATGGCATCGGACCAGAATATCTCCGGGACTGCCTTCTGCCGCACGAATCTCACAGAGTTGGCCTTCTCCGGGTCCCGTCGACGAAACAATGTCGTCTGGCGGGACCCAGGGGAAGAGCCTTCTCTGTGGCGGCCCCGACCCTCTGGAACTGAAGAACAAGGGGGCACAATCTGAGGTTAGTTGGGGGAAAGTTCGGAAGCAACATGAGAAAATATTATTTGACTGAAAGAGTAGTAGATGCTTGGAACAAACTTTCAGCAGACGTGGTTGGTAAATCCACAGTAAATAAATTTAAACATGCCTGGGATAAACATATATCCATCCTAAGATAAAATACGTACAGGAAATAGTATAAGGGCAGACTAGATGGACCATGAGGCCTTTTTCTGCCGTCAATCTTCGAGTCTGCGGAGAGGGGCAGCATACAAATCCAAAAATAAATAAATAAATAAATAAATAATAATAATAATAATAATAATAATAATAATAATAATAATAATAATGATGTTTCTAAAGGCTGGATCTCCAATGTCTCTTTCCACTCTTTTCATTCTATGGCTCTGTGATCTTAGCAATTCTCAGTCTAACTTCCTATTACTTATGGGGTGTATAGACTATGGAAAAAAGCACCCTACCAAATGTCTATATTCTTTACTTTTCTTCGCTTAATCTAAGCTATAAAATAACCTGAACAGTTTGGTTTAGCATTTCGTTGGAACTCAAGCCCCCCCCACCCCAACGCTTAGAAATACCATTGATAATTTAACGCAACATCTGAACCAGCTCAGTGGTAACCTTATTCAAAAATAAACCATGGATTATCGGAGCTAAAAATAGCCACCATCTTTCCTCCTAAATTCTAAAGATCGCTGTAGGGATAAAACTGGTCGAAAGATCGCATGTAAGCAATGGTAATACAGATTAATTCATTGGATTTATACCTTGTGTTTCTATTAAAAGATGGTAGAACGCGTTCGTGAAGAAAATCTAAGCTGACTGAAGTCTATATCTTGAAAAAGTTTGTATGAAGAATGGTTGTGAATGGAATCCTTTCCTTCGTGCGCACTTTATACTGTCACCATCTATTGATTGATTGATTGACTGACAGAATAGAGTAGAATAGAATAGAATCAATTTCTCTGCTGCCCTTCTCTTGAGAATAAATTTTGTAAATATGTTGATATTCCTGGTTTTAAAATATTATAAATTAGTACACCCTCATTTGGTGGCGGGACCAAATGATTGTTGTTGGGTGGCGGGGGAACATATCACTGTGCACTGTTTTCTGTTGTGTGTATTTTATATTATAAAACTCAATAAAATTTATTTAAAAAAAAAAAAAAGACTCAGGGCAGCTCACAACAGCGGAAATACAAAACACACAAGAAATCTAATATTAAAATACAGTACTCCAAAAACCTCAATGCTAAAAGCATATAAAAGATTTAACTTAATTTATATCCTAAAACCCCAATTCATTTAAAAACCAATTATCCACATTCATCCTGTCATATTCAATCATAGGCTGGGGTAGATGTTAAAATTTAGTGGCCCCAGGCCTGTCGGCTGAGGTGTATTTTTAAGGCCTTATGGAAGGCTGAGAGGGTGGGAGCGGTATGAATCTCCCGGGGGAGTTGATTCCAAAGGGCCGGGGCCACCACAGAGAAGGCTCTTCCCCTAGGCCCTGCCAAGCGGCATATCCTGCCTGATAGAAGAAGGCCCACTTTGTGGGACCTGATCGGCCGTTGGGATACATGAGGTAGAAGGCGGTTCCATAAGTGTGAGACCCCATTTAGAATACTGTGTTCAGTTCTGGAGACCTCACCTACAAAAAGATATGGACAAAATTGAATGGGTCCAAAGACGGGCTACAAGAATGGTGGAAGGTCTTAAACATAAAACGTATCAGGAAAGACTTCATGAACTCAATCTGTCTAGTCTGGAGGACAGAAGGAAAAGGGGGGACATGATCGAAACATTGAAATATGTTCAATGGTTAAATAAGGTTCAGGAGGGAAGTGTTTTTAATAGGAAAGTGAACACAAGAACAAGGGGACACAATCTGAGGTTAGTTGGGGGAAAGATCAGAAGCAACATGAGAAAATATTATTTGACTGAAAGAGTAGTAGATGCTTGGAACAAACCTCCAGCAGACGTGGTTGATAAATCCACAGTAACTGAATTTAAACATGCGTGGGATAAACAATAGATCCATCCAAAGATAAATTACAGGAAATAGTATAAGGGCAGACTAGATGGACCAGGAGGTCTTTTTCTGCCATCAATCTTCTATGTGTCTATGTTTCTATCTAACATGGTTGTTGTTATGGGGAAAATAGGAGGAGGAAGGAATATTACATATGTTTATTTGTTAATTTATTAGTTTAATTTATATGCTGCCCAACCCCTTAAAGACTCTCTGTTCACCATCTTGAGTTAGTGGAGATAATAAAGGCAGAAAAAAAAAACCCTAAATAAAGCAAAATAGATAAAAATGATTTGGTGTAGGCCGAGCAAATGCTGACCCCTCTCTCCCTTCTCCACCCTATTTTTGGATGCTAAAATTGAGGCAGAGGAAGATGTTGACAATTTGGACAAAATAGCAGAATCACCCAGTAGGCTGAAATGTAAATATTTCTTGCCAGGAATTCCCAGGGAATAACAGAACGCCAGTCTATGGCCAGGATGCAAAGGAAAGGATTAAGAAGGAAGTAAGAATTGGGGCCATCGCTTTTTTCCACAATATTTAAACCAAAGCTGGATCCTTAGGGCCATCTCAGTTTCCTTATTTATTTCTTGGAAACATGCTGCCAAAATACCGGTTTGAGAATACGCAAATCTCCAGCAATTCTGGACAAACAATAAAATGGTCAGAACGTGGATCGGTAAATGCCTGAGTATTTTTTCTCTTTTCTTAAACTGTTGTAGTTTGTGAGACAAATTCCGCTGTACGTGGTAATGAGAAGGCAGCCTATTCATGAGCCAGCTACGCTGAGTTGTAGTGAGATCGATCCCTAGAAAGTGTACATAGAATTGCAATCTCTCCCACCCCAGAACAAATGCATTTGATTTGTAGAGTAATATGTATATATCTTTCCCTGGCTTCGCGCAAGACACCAAGTGTTGAGTTAAAAGCTCTTATGTTTTTCCACATAAATTATACCTGGAGAAATGAAATTATTTAATGCTATGACCCCTACCCAACTTCATACAATCTTTTGAAAAAAATGCTCTGAGCCACAAAATATCGAACTAGGTTTCGTCTGGTCTAATAGCTTATAACATATAAAAGACTAAGCCAGAGGTAAGTAATACTCTGGTATTACAATTCCCAGCATTCCCTGCCAAAATCTGGGGAGAAGGGCTGCAAATTTTTTTACTACCACACTGTGGGTGTGGCTTATTTTGTGGGTGGGGCTTGCTGGGAGTGGGAGTGGCTTGACAATTATGTGACCCGGGATGGATTAAAGGTCATGTAACTGGCTTAAAGGTGGCCAACTTGACATCACTCACATCTAGGATTTGGTTAGGGTGCCTGGCCTCTCACCTCAAAGAGATACAATTTCCCTATCTATTTACTATTACTGAACATCCAAAATACAGTGTTCCCTCGATTTTCGTGAGGGATGCGTTCTGAGACCACGCGAAAGTTGAATTTCCGCAAAGTAGAGATGCGGAAGTAAATACACTATTTTTGGCGATGAACAGTGTCACAAGCCTTCCCTTAACACTTTAAACTCCTAAATTACAATTTCCCATTCCCTTAGCAACCATTTAGATGATTACTCACCATGTTTATTTATTAAAGTTTATTTAAAAAATGTTTATTAGAGGCAGACAAAAGTTTGGCGATGACATATGACGTCATTGGGTGGGGAAAACCGTGGTATAGGGGGGAAAACCGTGAAGTATTTTTTAATTAATGTTTTTGAAAAACCGTGATATAGACGTTTCGCGAAGTTCGAACCCGCGAAAATCGAGGGAACACTGTATACTGTTTAATTCTATGTATATATGCCATATGTGTACATCCATATTACACACAGGCACACAAAAATATACATTAACTACTCTATAAACTGTATGTGTATGTAAACACACATTAATGCACAGATCTTCTAAAATTATGCACATTCAACCTCATTTACTGCGATAGGAAAAACAGACCCAGAGTCCAGAAGAGAAAAAAAGGAAAAAAAATATCAAATTTTTTCTACTGGTTCTGCGTACCTGACCATACCCATAGGAGCCCATCATTGCTGGGGAGGAACCAAGATATAGGCCTCTGCAGGGGTGGGTTCCAATTTTTTAAAACTCTGTGGGTGTGGCTTATTTTGTGGGCGTGGCTTGATGGTCATGTGGCGGTGAGGTGCCTTCGTAGTCATGTGACTGAGGTGGGAGTAGTTTGGCCATCATGTGACTAGACAAACCTCCCAGTTTGGACCGAGTGAACTGGTCCAAACCAATCCGAACCCACCCGTGGGCCTCTGATACATGCCACAATGATAATAGAACATAGAATCACAGGACCGGAAGGGGCTTTAGAGGTCATCTAGTCCAATCGACTGTTCAAGGTGGAAAACCATCATGGATGGTCCAATGGTGTCCAGTCTATTTTTGAAAACCTGCAGCGATGGAGCCCCTAGAACTGGAGGGATTTTTTAAAAAATGTACAGAATTGTAATAATTAGCATGAAAGTAAATTCTGCATCGTGTATCGATTTAATTTAATGGGTGAACAGTGCGGTCAGGCAGTAGGGAAAGCAAGTAGAATGCTTGGCTGCATAGCTAGAGGTATAACAAGCAGGAAGAGGGAGATTGTGATCCCGCTGTATAGAGCGCTGGTGAGACCCCATTTGGAGTACTGTGTTCAGTTCTGGAGACCTCACCTACAAAAAGATATTGACAAAGACGGGCTACAAGTATGGTGGAAGGTGTTAAGCATAAAACTTATCAGGAAAGACTTCATGAACTCAGTCTATATAGTCTGGAGGACAGAAGGGAAAGTGGGGACATGATCGAAATATTTAAATAGGTTAAAGGATTAAATAAGGTTCAGGAGGGAAGTGTTTTTAATAGGAAAGTGAACCCAAGAACAAGGGGACACCATCTGAGGTTAGTTGGGGGAAAGATCAGAAGCAATGTGAGAAAATATTATTTGATTGGAAGAGTAGATGCTTGGAACAAACTTCCAGCAGACGTGGTTGGTAAATCCACAGTTACTGAATTTAAACATGCCTGGGATAAACATAGATAAATACAGGAAACAGTATAAGGCAGACTAGATGGACCATGAGGTCTTTTTCTGCTGTCTTCTATGTTTCTATGATTAGATTAGATCCCTCCAAGATACATCTGAATGCCAATTAAATTTGCATCATGCTTGCAAGGACAAAATAATATGCATGATGTCACTCGCCTCTTTCCTCCCCCCCCCTCCAGTAAGTGGCCATAATTACAAGTCTCCCCCTATTTAGATCATTTTATATTTTCCACCTCCACACCTTATCTCCTTGGTTCTGAGAACTTTACCGGCAAAAGTCACACAGGCCTGACACGAAGGTCCCAGGGGACTTGGCTGAGATTCAGTTCCAACTCTGTTCATGAATGTGATAAGGGCAAATGACCAGGGATTAGCTGGGGGGAGAAAGAGGAGGGAGCATTCCATGCAGCAGTGTGCTACTCTCAAATAGGCCACCCTATATGACTGGTTCAGAAGATCATGGATAAATAAGGTTGAGAAAGAACCGGGATTCACACCTGACATATGAATCACATACACAAAAAAGAATACCTGTTCCACACACACAAAAATACCTGTTCAGGCTTTGCAGGGTATGTAAAACCTGAAAATTGGTACAAGCCAATACTAACTTTTCCTGCAGTTCCTGACCCAGGTTAAGGTTCATCCCTCATCCCCACAGACACATATGTTCAGACAATCGCTTTTCTCCTTTGGAAGTCCAGAGCTCTGGCAGACTGGCATAGGGTATGTCTCTTGATTCCATTCTATCTATCTAATCTCTCTCTCTCTCTCTCTTCTCTCTTCTCTCTCTCTTCTCTCTCTCTATTTCTACATCTCTCTCTTCTCTCTCTCTCTTCTCTCTCTCTCTTTCCATCTATATCTATCTCTCTTCTTTCTATCTGTCTTCTCTATCTTCTCTCTCTCCTTCCATCTATATCTATCTCCCTTCTCTCTATCTTCTCTCTATCTTTCTCTCTTCTCTCTCTATATAATCTTTATCTACCTTCTCTTTATCTTCTCTCCCTCTCTCTGTCTATATCTATATCTCTTCTCTCTCTATCTCTCTTCTCTCTCTCTCTCCATCTATATCTATCTCTCTTCTTTCTATTTCTCTTCTCTATCTTCTCTCTCGCCTTCCATCTATATCTATCTCCCTTCTCTCTATCTTCTCTCTATCTTTCTCTCTTCTCTCTCTATATATAATCTTTATCTACCTTCTCTTTATCTTCTCTCCCTCTCTCTGTCTATATCTATATCTCTTCTCTCTTTCTCTATCTTCTCTCTCTCTGTCCCCGTCTATATCTATCTCTCTTCTCTCTCTATCTCTCTTCTCTCTCTCTCTCCATCTATATCTATCTCTCTTCTTTCTATCTCTCTTCTCTATCTTCTCTCTCGCCTTCCATCTATATCTATCTCCCTTCTCTCTATCTTCTCTCTATCTTTCTCTCTTCTCTCTCTATATATAATCTTTATCTACCTTCTCTTTATCTTCTCTCCCTCTCTCTGTCTATATCTATATCTCTTCTCTCTCTCCCCCCGTCTATATCTATCTCTCTTCTCTATCTACCTTCTCTCTCTATCTTCTCTCTCCCCCTCCCTTTCTCTGTCTTCTCTCTCACTGTGTGTCTCTGTCTATCATCTATCTATCTATCTATCTATCTATCTATCTATCTATCTATCCATCTATCCATCCATCCATCCCTCTCTACCTACCTACCTACCTATCTACCTATCTACCTGTCATGAACAAAAATATCCCGCACACAATAAAAATCGGATTCTCTCCGGAGCTCCGTTATTACACCCTTTGGCGAATCGCTCCTCTTAATTCCGCGCAGAGAGCGAGTGAGCGGTGCGCAATGCGCTCAACGCGGCCAACGGTTCGCCTCCTCCCCCCCCCCCCCCCGGCTCGCTGGCTCTCTACTCCGGATTAACAGAGTGCCTAAGAGACGGTCGGCAGCCCGCCAACCTTCCCGGGGAATAGCGCTTCTTTTGCTCCGCCGCCAAGCCCAGCGGGCGTGTGTGTGTGAACAGAAACCTCGGAAGCTGGTGCGGGCAAAAAGCCCCGGCGTGTCCGGCATCAACTTCCCAGGACCGTGGCGGGTTTATTCTTTTTTAGCCGGGAACAAGAGCAGTTCCAGGGCGCGCGGAGATTTGGCGGAGATTTAAGGGGGGTGCTGCCTCCGTGCGTGTGTGTGTTCACCTCCATCCCACCCACCCCCGTGTGTGTGTGTATTGTGTGTGTGTGTGTAGAGACTGAGGGAAAGAGGCGCGCGGCGAGCTTAACCCGGGTTTTTGCAAAACCGGAGATCCGTTGGGGGGGGAAAGTGCGCGAGCAAAAGCGATCGAAGCTTTTGTCACTTCGGGATCCGGAGAGAGAGACTATAAAAGGGATCCCTTCGTCTCCCCCCCCCCCCCCACACTTTCCTGAAGCGGCTAATAGCAATAGCCCTTAGACGTATATACCGCTTGGCAGTGCTTTCCAGCCCTCTCTAAGCGGTTTACCGAGTCAGCCTCTTGCCCACAATAATTTGGGTCCTCGTTTTACCCACCTCGGAAGGATGGGAGCCTCAGTCAACCTTGAGCCTGGTGAGATTCGAACTGCTGACAATTGGCAGAATTAGCCTGCAATACTGTATTCTAACAGGAAGGAAGGAAGGAAGGAAGGAAGGAAGGAAGGAAGGAAGGAAGGAAGGAAGGAAGGAAGGAAGGGCAATAGCCCTTAGATTTATATACCGCTTTACAGTGCTTTCCAGCCCTCTCTAAGCGGTTTACAGAGTCAGCCTCTTGCCCTCAATAATATGGGGCCTCGTTTTACCCACCTTTGATGAATGAGCGCGTGGGGTGGGGATGGGGCTTGGATCCTTCCTTCCTTCCTTCCTTCCTTCCTTCCTTCCTTCCTTCCTTCCTTCCTTCCTTCCTTCCTTCCTTCCTTCCTTCCTTTCCTCCCTCCTTTCCGAGGTCAAAAGCTCAGGAGAAACTCGCGTTTTCCTCGCCGAATCCGAACGCGCGCGTACAATTCGGGCTGTTGCTCCAGCCGACGCACGACCGCTCCAACACGGTGTTTGGAACCTTCACTGAAGCCCGTACTCATCCGCCCGACCTCCAGTTGCGCCGTCTCAGGGTCTGGCCGAGCGGTAGAACCCCTTCACGCCACCCGGGGTTAAATCCGACCCCGTCCCAGAGTTTTGCCTTTCCATTTCCAAGATATTTCAAACCCCTTTTCCCTCTTTATCTCGAACGGCGACTTTTGGCTTGGCCTGGCCTTCCTACGCTGGGCCCTTTCCCTCTTTCTTTCGAAGAGTTGGGTGGTTGGCTTAAAGCCGCCATAACTCCCTGCCACTGGAAATACGCTTCCCCAAGGAGCCGCCCTTTCGGTCCCTAGAGTCAAGTTTGCGGCTTCACTTTTTTTAAAAAGAAGGAAGCTTGTCCTACCGGGTTTATCGGAAGAAGGGAAGGCGGGGGAGGGGAGGTTATTGAGAGGGGGAAGGGGCGATGTCCATCCAGTCTCCGGCTTTGGAAACTGAGGCGCGCTCCCCGTTGTCTGGCCCCGAAAGACCGCTCCACCGTTAGCCAAACGGCAAGGAAAAAACGGTTTTAAGTTCCTAAGCAGCGCGTGTGTGTGTGTTGGTGGGGGTGTTGTCGCCCCCTCCCCCTCACTGGCTTCTCTCTATCCCAACACCTTCAGGGGGGAAACTTTTAGCAAACTTCAGGGCGCGTTTCCCCGCACGCGTAAAGCTTGCTACGTGTGAATAGAAGGAGACAGGCGGTAAATATTCACCTGCCCGGGTCGGTCTCCCCTTCCTTTTCTCATTCCAAAGCGTCTTTTTATTTATTTATTGCCTTTGATATTGTTTTATCTCGTCTTTGTTACCTCCTGAGAAGCTCAAGGCGGTGAATAGCTCTAACATTCTTTCATCTTCCTGTTTCTCCAGAAAAAGAAACCAACCCTGCGAGGTAGGTTGGGCGGAAAAGAAAAGGGGACCGGCCCTAAGTCGCCGGCCCTGCTTTTTCCCTACCTATGGCAGGACTACAACTCACGGTCTCTGGGTGAGTGGCCCCCCAAAGTCACCCGTATCCGGGTTTTCTGCTTGAGGCTAGACTGGAACTCCGAACCTCCTAGGTGAACACTTTCACACTTGAAGGCGAGGCTGGGAAGGTTTAAGGAGTCGGCAACGGGGCTTCTGATCAATTCGCAGCGTGGTTCGAAGCTGGAGGAAAAAGAAGCGGATCCTCGCGTGGATTCCCCGTGGACTCTCGGCCCCCGCTTTCTCGCTTCCTGCCCACCAAGGCTTTTAACGCGCCACGATTTCTGCTCCCTTGGGTCTTTTCCAGTTTCTTCCCACCCTTGTAGGGGTCTGTCACCCCACCCGCCCATCCTAGAGCCTTGCAGGAGCCCCTTTACTCCCGGTAGACCCTTTGCCTTCGGGAGGGGGAGGCGGAATCGGCCTACTCCTCTTGACTTTCCCCAACCGGCGATCTTTCCACCCGAGTTAAATCTGGCTCCCTTCCCGCCCACGAAGGCGATCGCAACTCTCCCAGCTTCGAAAGGGGGGGGGGTGTTTTTTTGAGGGGAAAAAAAAATAAAGTTGGACTGGACCCTCAAGGACTAGAGACACGCACAGCCCCCCCCCCCCCCTCAAAGAAAAGCGAGGCATAAATGCAATAAATACGCCACGGTCTTTTTTGCCTTCGTCCCTTTGCTTTTCTAAGAATCCTGCTCCCCCCACACACAATAATTCTCCATTTTTCAAGCCCCCCCGTCTATATTACACCCAATAGTGAGTGGGAAAACCAATCGCCGTGGGGGTGTGGGGGGTTGGCCACGGGGGGGGGGAGCCTCAAGTCCCGTATACATTTATTCGGAAGGGGGGAAGTTGTTGTTGTTGTTGTTGTTGTTGTTATTATTATTATTATTATTATTATTATTATTATTATTATTATTATTATTATTATTATTATTAAGATTTGTATGCCGCCCTTCTCCGAAAACTCGGGGCGGCATACAAAGGAAGGAAGTCCCGTTTTCCAATATTCTCCAATATTTTGTAGGCGTCTCTCTCCTTGCTGCAAAGACCCACGCGCGCTTCCGGGGAGACTTTCCACGAGGAGGTTTGGGGGGGGGTCGGGGCTGCCCTAGGAGATCGCTTAAAGCAATGCTTCCCAAAGTGGGCCCCACGCCCCACGGGGGGGGCAATTTCAGTTTTTAATGGGGGGCAATTGGAACCTTGTTTAAACCTAGTTAGTGGCCTTTTAAGTTCGCTTTTTGAATAAGAAGAATTATATGTCACCGGTGGGGGGAAGGCCTCAAGTCAGGTGGGGTCTGCCCCCACCCCCAAAAGGTTGGGAACCACTGGTTTGAAGTCTCTTCTCTTCCGACCCAGCCGACTGTGGATTCTGGAAGTTGTGGCCCAACACTTCTAAAAGAGAACCGGGTCGGCACCGTTTCCACGACCCTTGTAAGACCCTTGTAGGGTCCCCTTCTCCACGTACTGTATC
The DNA here is from genome assembly GCF_031021105.1 of Erythrolamprus reginae. Lineage (NCBI taxonomy): Eukaryota > Metazoa > Chordata > Lepidosauria > Squamata > Dipsadidae > Erythrolamprus > Erythrolamprus reginae. The sequence goes on from NC_091960.1 coordinate 5,193,846, forward strand.
TGAAAGGGGCTGGGGAAACTTAAATCGAGCTGCGAGATCTGAACCCGGAGCCCCTGCTTTGTTTATTTATGTGATTGGATTTATCTGCCGCCCAACTCCAAGAGGGCTCCATTTTTTTATTTATTTATTAGATTTGTATGCCGCCCTTCTTCTATTTAGGCTTTAAGAAGACCCTTGAGAGGGAAGGACCGTCCCATAAACCGGAGGGGTCGAGTGGGGGGTCTCGGAGAGGTCGAGTGGGGGGTCTCTGGGGGTTTTTTGGGGGGAGTTAGGCGGGGGTCGAGGGGGGGGTCTATGGGGGGGTCGAGTGGAGGGGTCTCGGAGAGATCGAGTGGGGGGTCTCTAGGGGATTTCTTTGGGGAGTTAGGCGGGGGTCGAGTAGCGATCGAGTGGGGGTCGAGTGGGGGAATCAGGCGGGGGTCTCTGGGGTCGAGTGGAGGGGTCTCGGAGAGGTCGAGTGGGGGGCCTCTGGGGGGTTTCTTGGGGGACTCAGGCGGGGGTCTCTGGGGGTTGAGTGGGGGGTCAAGTGTGGTCGAATGGGGGAGTCAGGCGGGGGTCCCTGGGGGTCGAGTGGAGGGTCTCGGAGAGGTCGAGTGGGGGTGTCTCTGGAGGGGGGGTCATTTTCCACGCACAAACCTCTTCCCCCAGATTTCCCGCCGGCCGGAGTCGAGATTCGAACCCTTCTCCCCGCGAGTTCGCCCTTAGCCGTGGGGGCGTGGGGGGGAGAACTCCCAAACTGGCCCTTTGGCGTCCCCGCGGCTCCCTCTGCCGCCCTCCGGGAGGGGCGCCGCCGCGTTTTGCCATGCCAGCCGCGTCCGCAGCCCGTCCGCCTCTCAGGCGCAGCGAAGGCAGTTTAGCGCTGATGGATACACACACTTGTCTCTTAATCTCCGGAGCCTCTGATCAATACGCTATTTCCCTTTGTTGCCAGAAATTTCGATCCCCTGCCCTGGAATTAGGTTCCCTGCCTTAATCTAAACGGAAACCGGCTTCCAGTTAGCTGGGGAAGGGGAGGGGAGGGGAAGGGAAGGGGAGGGTGAGTGAGCGAGCAGGGAATGGGAAAGGACAGGGGAAGAAGCCAGCCAGCCAGCAGGGGAAAGGGTGGGGGATGGAGAGAAAGGAAGGAAGGAAAGAGAAAGGGAGAGAAGAGGAGGAAGAGAAGGAGGGGGGGGAGAGAAAGAGGCCGGAGGAGGGGGGCAAGGAGGGGCAGAGGAGAAGAGGGGGCAAGGAAGAGGCAGAGTCGGAGCAAGCAAAGCGCTGGAAAGAGTAGAAGAACCTGGAAAGGGGGGGAGAGACAAGAAATCCCCCCACCGCCCCCATATACAGGCATTCCGCCCCCCAAGCTGGCCACGTTGTGGAAACCTAGCAGCACCGCTCCCCCTCCCCGCCTAGGAAGGAGAGAAGCCCCCCCAATTTAAACCCAAGTGGCTCAACTTTTCACCCCCACCCCAATCCTCCGGGCAACACACACTTGGAGAAAGTTTCCCAAGTCGGGCGACTCACCGTTGGCTCCTCTCACCATCCAGGCTGCGTGGTCGAGGCTGGAGTTTTGGAGGAGGTCCCAGCCGCGCGGGTGGGGGTTGGTGGAAGGGGGGGGGGCGTCTTCAGAGATTCGGAGGTGGGGGCAGCGCTGACAAGGAAGCTTGAAGAGCTTCGTCCCCCACCGCCAGCCTTGTTTGGAAGGAAGGAAGGAAAAGGAAGAGTCAGGTTGGGCAGGAAGGGTTAGGAAAGGAAGGAAGGAAGGAAAGAAGGAAGGAAGGGTCAAGGAGGGACGAAAGAAAGGAGGAGTCAGGATGGGAAGGAGGGAAGGAAGGAAGGGTCAAGGAGGGAAGGAAGGAAGGGGAAGGAAGGGAAGGAAGGAAGAAAAAAGGAAGGAAGGAAGGAAGGACGTCAAGGAGGAGTCAGGAAGGGAAGGAAGGATTAGGAAAGGAAGGAAAGAAGAAGGAAGGGTGAGGAAAGGAAGGAAAGAAGAGTCAAAAAGGGAGGGAAAGAAGGAAGAGTCAGGAAGGGAAGGAAGGAAGGGAAGAGGAAGAAAGGAGGGAGGGAGGGGAGGAAGAAAAGAAGGAGGGGAGGAAGAGTCAGGAAGGGAAGGAAGGAAGGAAAGAAGTCAAGGAAGGAAGGAAGAAGAGAGGGGAGGAAAAAAAGGAAGGGAAAGCCGAGAAAAAAACACACCACCCGGCCGCAAGTCGAAGCAACCAGGCAGGCAAAGGAGCGAGGCGAAGGGGAAAACCCCCCAAAAAACTCGGGCTAAAGAAGCGGGGCTTGGGACCAGGCGAAGGGATAGGAGGGAAAAGCGAGGAAGAGCGCGCCTGTCTGCCGGGGAGAGGGGGGGGGGAGAGACAGAAAAACCCCAGAATGGATCCGAGAGAGAGAGGGAGAGGAGGGCTGCTGGGAAGGGAGGAAGGCATCAAGGGAGGCCGGCGGAGGAGGCGAGCCGAGCCGGGGAAGGCACCTGGGTGCGCGGCCGAGAGCCCCGCGAAGTGTCTGGTGGGCGGCGTGTCGGTGGCAGGCGCGTCTTTGAATTTCCCATCGATAGCGGGGAGGGAAAGAGAGAGAGAGAGGGAGAGAAGGAGAGAGAGAGAGAGAAGGAGAGAGAGAGAGGCGAGTCGGGCGGGGGTGGGTGGGGGGCGCGGCGGATATATGTAGGCTACGCCAGCGCTTCGGATCGATGGAATATAATTTTCCTCAAACTCGGAAAATAAAGTTCATAGCTGATCAAATTTGAAAACAGATGTCGAATCGCGACTCTAAATAAGATTCGATCCTCCTGAATGGGCTGTGGATAATATTTGGCCGGGCACTTGATGAAAATGACTGATTTCATTTAGACAGAGAGAGAGGGAGAGGGGGGGGGGGGACCAACCTGTTTGCAGAAAATGGGATTTGTGTGTATGCGTGCAGGCTTGGGTGTGTGTGTGTGAGTGTGTGCCCGTGTGGGGTCAACCTCCCTCCTCCCCCCCTCTTTTTCCAATCCTGACACCACCACCCCCCCTCCCTTCCCCTTTCCCTCAAATTTTGATGGATGGCTCAAGGCACCTGAGACCCAGCGAGCGATTTTTATCGCCTTGGGTGAGTTTGAAGCCTTAAGACCCCGGAGCTCTCAAAAATCCCCCCTCCTCGTTTTTGGGGGAATACAGGACAAAGATGGGGGGCCCGCCACACGTTTACTACCAAGCCATAGTTACAAATAGGAGTGGAGGGTCCAACTCCTAATGCTGATTTGAACACAAGGTTGGGTGAAAAAGAGAAGCAGAGGCAGGGATTCACCCCAAAATCCCATCCCTCCAGGTTTTTGATCTTGGATTTCGGCTTCTGCAGAAGGAAAGGGTTGTTTCTGAGCACGTACAGAGTGCCCCAACCCTCTAAAATTAGATTGGGCCTGCAAACAAGATCAGGCCTTAGGTAAAGTATCATTGTATCATTGCTGCAATCTTTCGTTTTTTTTCTTTCTTGCTTTCAATAAAGTACCACTAAGCCTCCCATTTGGAACTGCACTTTTATATATTTCATTTTATTTATTAATTAATTAGATTTCTACGCCGGCCCTTCTCCAAAGGGCTCAGGGCGGCGTTATGTATAAGAAATCTAAATAACTATAAAATTATGAAAATTTACTAAAACCCCACGTTTTAAAAGATCCCATATACAACTCACACACATTCATCCAGTCCAATCCAATCCAATCCAGCTGCTTGTTGGGGTTTTTTTTGGGGGGGGGGACGGACATCCTGAGTTTTGGAAGCAATACTTGGTGAGGGCAGCCACTTCCTGTGATATCTCCAGTGAAGGGCTTCCAAAATTTTTACTACCACACAGGAAGTGGCTGCACTCACCAAGTATTGCTTCCAAAACTCAGGATGTCCCCCCCAACCCCCCCCCCCCCAACAAGCAGCTGGATAGGATTGGATTGGACTGGATGAATGTGTGTGAGTGTATATGGGATCTTTTAAAATGTGGGGTAGAAGTCATATACAATGTCGTCTGGCAGGACCCAGGAGAAGAGCCTTCTCTGTGGCAGCCCCGGACCTCTGGAATCAACTCCCCTCCCCAGAGATCAGGACTGCCCCCACCCTTCTTGCCTTTCACAGACTTCTGAAAACCCACCTTTGTCACCAGGCTTGGGGAAACTGACATACCCCTAGCTGTTCCATTTCATGTATGGTTTGTCCAGACTGTATGATTGTTTTTTATAAGACAATGCCTTATAAAGCAGTGTTTCCCAACCTTGGCCACTTGAAGATATCTGGACTTCAACTCCCAGAATTCCCCAGCCAGCATTTGAGTTGAAGTCCAAATATCTTCAAGTGGCCAAGGTTGGGAAACACTGTTATAAAGGGCTTTTAAAATAGTTTTTTAATATTGGATTTGTATCTCATGTATTATTTGTTGTGAGCCACTTCGAGTCCTTGGAGAGGGGCGGCATACAAATCTAATAAATTATTATTGTTATTATTATTATTATTATTATTATTATTATTATTATTATTATTATTATTATTATTTTCATTTGCATGGTAAAAAGTGCTTTTATCAGAAATTTGCCATTGCATTGCTATTTTCTTTCTTTTTAAACCTGCCCAAGGAAGCCAGGGCCTGCCTGGGTGTACAAGTGGTGGCACACACGAGTCCCACCTTTGCACCGACAAACTGCGACGTGCACATACAAATGGTCCAGAGGAGGTTTTGTGTGTGTGTGTGTGTGTCTCTCTCTCTCTCTTCCTTCACTCCCTGCTTGCAATAACAATTAAATATCGACCGCTTTCTCACTCCAGAGGGTGCTGAAGAAACTGCCAACTGCACCCAAGATATTTTCTCTTGCACCTGAGAGTGCCTTCCTATGTCTGTGTGTTTCTGTGTACCCCAGAGGTATACTATACACCCCCCCACCCGTGGGTGTGTGGGTTTGTGTATGTGTGTTTAAATCTGGGCTGGGTTCAGTTGGTGAGAATCCAAGAGAGAAGAGGAAATATATTTGCAGGCTCTTTTGAGATCAAAGTGCCGAAGGATAATATAAGGGTATAGGAGAGGATAAATCCTTTGGAGAGGGCGAAGGCAGGGATGGTGTGTGTGTGTGTTTGTGTATGTGTATGTGTGTGCAAAGAGGAACAAAGGCAAAACCAGCTTTGACACTATGAATGAAAAAGAGTCAAGAAGGCAAGGGGGGGGGGAAATAAACAAAGGAAAGAAAAAGGAAGAAAGAAAATACTGTGTCCAGTTCTGGAGGCCTCACCTACAAAAAGATATGGATCAAATTGGACGGGTCCATAGGCGGCCTACAAAAATGATGGGAGGCCTTAAGCATAAAACTTATCAGGAAAGACTTACATGAACTCCATCTGTATAGTCTGGAGGACAGAAGGGAAAGGCTGCATAGCTAGAGGTATAACAAGCAGGAAGAGGGAGATTGTGATCCCCTTATATAGAGCGCTGGTGAGACCCCATTTGGAATACTGTGTTCAGTTCTGGAGACCTCACCTACAAAAAGATATTGACAAAATTGAATGGGTCCAAAGACGGGCTACAAGAATGGTGGAAGGTCTTAAGCATAAAACGTATCAGGAAAGACTTAATGAACTCCATCTATATAGTCTGGAGGACAGAAGGGAAAGGGGGGACATGATCAAAACATTGAAATAGGTTAAAGGGTTAAATAAGGTTCAGGAGGGAAGTGTTTTTAATAGGAAAGTGAACACAAGAACAAGGGGACACCATCTTGGTTAGTTGGGGAAAAGATTAGAAGCAATGGGAGAAAATATTATTTGACTGAAAGTAGTAGATGCTTGGAACAAACTTCCAGCAGACGTGGTCGATAAATCCACAGTAACTGAATTTAAACATGCCTGGGATAAACATAGATCCATCCTAAGATAAAATACAGGAAACAGTATAAGGGCAGACTAGATGGACCAGGTGGTCTTTTTCTGCTGTCAATCTTCTAGGTTTGTATGAAAAGGAAGTCCAAAAGTCTTATTAACGTCCAATGTCTGATTAACACCGCTGTGAATTAGGAGATTCAGGAAGGTCCATCTTGAAGACAGGGTCCTTTTCAGGTAGGGTGGCTGAGTGGCAGGAAGCATCGCCTTCAGGGAATCAAAACAAGAGCAGTAGGCCTTGTTGGCCAATGTATTTGGAGGGCCCCAAGTTGGAGAAGCAGTTCTGAGTGCTTCGGAAGGGTTAGAGTGAGGGGCCCTGGGTGGCTACAAAAGAGGGAAATAATGACTGCATCTCGGAGAAAAGTGGTGTGTGTGTGTGAGAGAGTGTGTGTATCAAGGCAAGGCAAGGGAAAAGGTCAGCATGTTTAAAGATGATGTGAGCAAGGAGGTGTTTTTAGGAGGCATGCGTGTGGCAGGGAATATTGTGCAAAAGGAATGTGTAGGTGTGTAAATGTGTGTGTGTTTGAAGTGACGGAGGGGAAGAGAGAGAAGATAGAGAGAGAGAGAGAGAAAGAGAGAGAGAGAGAGAGAAGATATCTATCTATCTATCTATCTAGAGAGAAGATATATATAGAAAGATAGATAGTAAGAGAAGATAGAAAGAGAGAGAAGATAGATAGATAGATAGATAGAGAAGATAGAGAGAGAAGATAAAGAGAAGATAGAAAGAGAGAGAAGATAGATAGATAGAGAGAGAGAAGATAGAAAAAGAAAGAAGATAGAGAGAGAAGATAGAAAGAGAGAGAAGAGAGTAGAGAGATAGAGAAAGAAGATATATATAGAGAGAAGATAAATTGAAAGAGAGAGAGAAGATCAAAAGAGAGAAGATAGATATATAGATAGATAGAGAAGATAGAAAGAGATAAAAGATAGATAGATAGATAGATAGATGAGAGAGAGAGAGAGAGAATCTGCTTGGGTGTACTAAAGGGACCTATATCAGAAAAAATACCTTCCTGAGAATGTGGCAAGGTGAATAGCAAAGGTGAACTTGAGCATTTGAGAGAGCGAGAGCAAGAGAGTGTGCGTGAGTTGGAGAAGGGTGTGTAGGAGCCAAGCAAGTGTGCAAAGGAGTGCCTAGGGGTGGGTGGGATACCTGTGAGCTTCCTCTGCCTAGCAAGTGTGTTCTGTTCCATAGTTTTCCTTTAGCAAACAAACCTGAAAGCCGCACACCACAAGCAAAATGGTCCCACCCTGTTTTCCTTTGCACACATGCACAAACACACACACAAAAGCAAATACCCTCTCTCGTACACACATTCAAATAAGAGCAGATCTAACGGAGGGAGAAGGTATGAGAGAGAGAAATTTACACACACGGGGAGAGGGGAATTGTGGCAGATATTCTCTGCTCTGAGTGTGCAAGGCTTGTGTATTTCAGGGAAGATCTTTCCTTCTCTGTTTGGATGGGGGCTCAGGAAGATATCAACCCCCCCCTTTCTTTCCCTGCAGAAGGTGGTGGAGAGCAGAGCCAGTGTGTGTGTGTGTTTTTGTATCTGTCTGGTCTCCTGGAATTATGAAAAATACCCACCATCGACACTGGACTTCAACTTCGATTAAGGCAGATAGGACATGACAGGCTCCGATCAATAGCAGGCCCGTCCTATAAAGTGTCAAGTAATGAATCAATTTCGACTAAATTTTCCATTTTTCAGGGGCCGTTCCGAGAGAGAAGAATATCCTCTTTTGTAAAGATATTATTATCGATTTCGGCGGCAATTTGACATCAGGGGTAGTTAATTCCACTCAGAATAAAATTGAAAACACTTGAGAGAGAAAAGAGAGAGAGAGAGAGAGACAAAGGAAGAGAAGGAGGGAGGGAGGGGGGGAGGAAAAAGGCTCGAAGGAGGAAGGGAAAGAGAAAAAGAGAAAGGGGAAGGATGGAAGGGGGCAGGGAAAGAAAGAGAGAAAGAAATAAAGAAATAAAGAGAGAGTGAGAAAGAAAGAGAGAGAAAGAGAGAAAGGGAGAAAGAGAAAAGAATGAAGGGGAGGGGAGGGGAGAGAAAGGAAAGGAGTTGGATGGATGGACAGATGGACAGACTGACTGATGGTCTCAACTGAGTTACTTGGATGGTATGAGATATGGGTAAATATTAAAAATACAAAAAGAAAAGCTGATGGACTATACTTGAACATAACATTATACTGGTCCATTTTAGGAAGACAAATAGAGCACTGGTGAGACCACATTTGGAATACTGTGTTCAGTTGTGGAGTCCACACCTACAAAAGGATATTGATAAAATTGAACGGGTCCAAAGACGGGCTACCAGAATGGTGGAAGGTCTTAAGCATAGAACTTCTCAGGAAAGACTTAATGAACTCAATCTGTAGAGTCTGGAGGACAGAAGGGAAAGGGGGGACATGATCGAAACATTTAAATATGTGAAAGGGTTGAATAAGGTTCAGGAGGGAAGTGTTTTTAATAGGAAAGTGAACCCAAGAACAAGGAGGCACAATATGAGGTTAGCTGGGGGAACGATTAGAAGAAACATGAGAAAAATATTATTTTACTGAAAGAGTAGTAGATGCTTGGAACAAACTTCCAGCAGACATGGTTGGTAAATCCACAAGAACTGATTTTAAACATGCGTGTGCTAGCCAGCTGATTTTTGGCCCTGGGGGAAGGCCGTTTTGCCCTGGAGTGCCAAAAAAATGCCCAACGGGCAAACTGGAAGTTCAGAAAAACAGACGTCCAGTTGTTTTTGCCCGTTGTAATGTTTTTCATATTCTGGGGCTTCAGAAAGTTCCAGAGTGCGAAAATCAGCACAGCAGGCAAACTGGAAGTCCATTTTTCCAAACTTCTGGTTTGCCGGTTTGCCCAGGAATCAGCATTTATCATGATGTCTTTTTTTGTAGTTAAAGTGATTTGACTTTTGAGTGAGATGTCAGAAATACGTCTATTTACAATGCAAGTAAATGGTTTGTAACCATAGGAAAGGCTTAGACAAGCCATAATCAGCATGTAATCATGGGTTTGCCAAGTGTGTTGCAACCTGATTGGCTGTAACTTATATAATAAAGGTAACACCCTTGAATAGGTG
>NC_091960.1:5203022-5223022 GCF_031021105.1 Erythrolamprus reginae
TTGGCTGGGGGAATTCTGGGAGTTGAAGTCCATACCTCTTAAAGCGACCAAGTTTGGAAACACTGAGCCAGAATATCAAGTATAATGTCTATGCTTGGCATGTGAACAGATGTGATGTGGATTTTCTCAGTGTGTGTTTACACACACTCATGCTTCTCTGTGTGGGTTAAGTTAATACCAACAAGTAATTCCTTATGGTAAAGAAGAAGGTGGTGAAGGATAAAAGGAACTCAAAGAATATCATTAATTAAATCTGGTTATTATTTGCAATAATTGTGCAAGAGGTTGTGCATCAGATGTGCATCAGAGGTGGCACGAGGGGAAATTGGGAGTGTTTGTATCCATGAGGAGCTTCCCTGGATGCATAAGGGCCAGCTACGGCTAGCCAGGCGTACAATATGAATCCTGGTCATTTATCATAGGACAGGTCATCTCACATAACCTTTCCAGCCCCAGAGTGGGAGGGAAGCTATTTAACCCCACTGGGTGGATGGGAGGGTTGGAGGGAAGGGTTAGGATGCACCATGATCTTTGTAAACAATTAACAATGGGGCATATGTCTGTCTATCTGTCATAGCTATCTATCTGTCTGTCTATCTATCTATCTATCTATCTATCTATCTATTTATATATCTATCTTATCTATCTATCTACCTATCTACCTACCTACCTACTTACCTATCATCTATCTATCTATCTATCTATCTATCTATCTATCTATCTATCTATCTATCTATCTATCTACCTACCTACCTACCTACCTACCTTCCTATCTATCTATCTATCTATCTATCTATCTATCTATCTCCATCCATCCATCCATCTATCCTATTTCTGTCTGTCTGCCTGCCTGCCTGCCTGCCTACCTATGCCTGGCTAGCCGTAGCTGGCCCGTATGCATCCAGGGAAGCTCCTCATGTCACTCCCTGTGGATACAAATGCTTCCTACCTACCTATCTATCTCCATCCATCCATCCTATCTCCATCCCCCCCCACTCTATCCATCCATCCATCTATCCTACCTTTGTCTGTCTGTCTGTCTGTCTGTCTGTCCCTATCTATCTATCTATCTATCTATCTATCTATCTATCTATCTATCTATCTATCTACCTACCTACCTACCTACCTACCTATCTCCATCCATCCATCCATCCATCCATCGTATCTCTCTTTTCCCGTTTGTCTGTCTGTCTGCCTGTCTGTCTATCATCTATCTCTCTATCTCTCTATCTCTCTCTCTCTCTATCTCTCTCTCTCTCATCTCTCTCTCTCAGTCTCTTTCCTCCCTCCCTCCTTCCGTCTCTCCCCCTCTCTTACACACATACATATAAGCAGCAAGTTACAGTCATAAGTGGAAGGAGATGGGTGATAGGAACAATGAGAAAAACTAATAGTAATAGTAATGCAGCCTTAGTGAATAGTTGACAGTGGTGAGAGAATTATTTGTTTAGCAGAATGATGGCGTTTAGGAAAAAAATTGTTCTCGTGTATAGTTGTCTTGGTGTGCGGTGCTCTATAGTGTCTTGTTTTGAGGGCGGGAGTTGAGGCAGTTTATGTCCAGGATGTGAGGGGTCTGTAAACATTTTCACCGCTCTCTTTTTGACTCATGCAGTATACAGGTCCTCAATGGAAGGCACAATGGCAGTAATTGTTTTCAAAGGCATCCAACTGTTTAAACTTTGCCAGTTCTTTGCCCTGGAAGTGAATCTTCTAAGGAGGGTCTATGGGGGTCTATGATTGGCTGAAGGTGCCACCAATGAGAAGAAGAAGAAGTCCAGATAGTTCTCCCATTAGAGTTAATTCTCTCTGGCACCCCCACATAAGTCTATGGCAAGAAAAATGGACAGCTGAGTAGGAAACACGATTACCAATCAATATTTAACAGGTTCCTGTTAACAAACCTTTTTGGATTCCATTCCATGCTGGGGAAGACATAAGTAAAACCCTGGAGATGAAATTTTATTTATTTATTTGTTTGTTTGTTTTGTCAAGTACATTTTGGGGGGTATGCAAAGATATAATAATATTCATATACATGATACGAGTAAAAAAAAAGCAACATTAGATATAATAATATTCATATAGATGATACTAGTAAAAAAATAAGAAACCTTAGATATAATAATATTCATATACATGATACTAGTAAAAAAAAAGCAACATTAGATATAATAATATTCATACACATGATAGTAGTAAAAAAATAAGAAACATTAGATATAATAATATTCATATACATGATAGTAGTAAAAAAATAAGAAACATTAGATATAATAATATTCATATACATGATAGTAGTAAAAAAATAAGAAACATTAGGTATAATAATATTCATATACATGATAGTAGTAAAAAAATAAGAAACATTAGATATAATAATATTCATATACATGATAGTAGTAAAAAAATAAGAAGAAACATTAGATATAATAATATTCATATACATGATACGAGTAAAAAAATAAGAAGAAACATTAGATATAATAATATTCATATACATGATACGAGTAAAAAAATAAGAAGAAACATTAGATATAATAATATTCATATACATGATACTAGTAAAAAATAAAGAGAAACATTAGGACAGGGAATGAAGGAAAACAAACAGCTTATTCCAATGAAATTGCAAACGAGTGAAAACGTTTTACAGGTAGCTCTCGAACTTATGGTATGGTGACCCATTCCAAGTTACAACGGCACATACAAAAAACTGTGACTTTTCCATATTTATGACTTGTTGCATCATCCTCATGGTTGCATGAATCAGAATTCGGACGCTTGACAATTGGGAAGTACTGTATTTATTTATTTATTTTATTTATTTATTTATTAGATTTGTATGCCGCCCCTCTCCGTAGACTCGCGGCGGCTAATTACATTTGCAGTGTTCCGTGGTCATGGGGCCAGTGATGGGCTCCGATGGGTACGGTCAAGTACGCAGAACTGATAGAAAAAGTTTGATCAGGTATGTAGAACCAGTAGAAAAATTTTGAATTTTTTTCTTTTTTCTCTTCTGGGCCCTGGGTGTTTCTCCTATCACATTAAATGAGGTTGAATGAGTATAATTTTAGAAGAGCTGTGTATGTGTGTGTATGTGTACATCCACATACAGTTTATATAGTAGATAATGTACATTTTTGTGTGCCTGTGTGTAATATGTATGTACACATATGGCATGTATGCATAGAATTAAAGAGTATATTTTGGATGTTCAGTAATAGTAAATAGAGAGGGAAATTGTATTTCTTTGAGGCAAGGCACCCTAACCCTAACCCTTGACTTGAGTGACATCAAATTGACCACCTTTAAGTCAGTCACATGATCTTTAAACCACCCCGGGCACATGGTCAGCAAGCCACAACCACAAAATAAGCCACGCCCACGGTGTGGTAGTAAAAACTTATTGAAGACCTTCACTGCATGACAAGCAACATCAACAGGAAAACAGATTCACTTAATATATCCATTATAGCCAGTTTGGTCTAGTGCAGTGTTTCCCAACATTCACTGGCTGGGGAATTCTGGGAGTTGAAGTTCAAATATCTCCAAGTTGCCAAGGTTGAGAAACACTGGTCTAGTGGTTAATTCATGTTACTAGCATGGTGAATTAACCACTAGACCAAAACTGGTTATAATGGATATATTGAGAAAGACATCATTGGAAGGCAGTGGTGAAATCCATTTTTTTTAAAAAATTACCGGTTCTTTGCTAATTACCGGTTCTTTGCAAATTGCTAGCAAAAGCACACACACCATTTTGGCACGCGAACCCCCCAAAAAGGTTCGCCATCTCTGGTCTATAGCAAGTACCGTATTTTTTGGTGTATAAGACCTTTTTTTCCTCCCTAAAAGAGGCTGATAATTTGATTGGGTCTTATACTCGAAATATAGCTGGTTTTTTTTTAGCCCTAACTAGCTGCTAACAATCTTCCCAGTTCTTGCAGGCTCTTTCATTGTTACTCTCTGCTAAGAATGTTTTCCAAGCCCTAAGTCTTTCCAAGTTTCTTTTTTTCATTGCTCCAATTTGCTCTGAGTAAGTTTCTTTCCAGTCCTAACCAGGTGCTATTGATGTTCCCAGCTCTTACCAGCTTGCAAGCTTTTTTCATTGTTATTCTCTGCAAAGAGGAATGTTTTCCAAGTGCTAAGTGTTTGCAGGGTTTTTTCCATTGGATTGTTTCTTTCCAGGTGTTAATCATTTTCCCAGCTTTTATTGGCTTGCAAGCTTGTGGCTTGTTACTTGTTACTCTCTCAGAATAATTTTTTTTTAAGTCCTTAACCAGGGAATAAAATAATGTGCTGAAACTGACCAGACTAAGGACGTTAGCCAGATGAATACCTGATAAACAGATTCTTTCCCCTGTTTTCCTCCCCAAAAACTAAGGTGTGTCTTATAGAAACATAGAAACATAGAAGACTGACGGCAGAAAAAGACCTCATAGTCCATCTAGTCTGCCCTTATACTATTTCCTGTATTTTATCTTACAATGGATATACAGTATGTTTATCCCAGGCATGTTTAAATTCAGTGACTGTGGATTTACCAACCACGTCTGCTGGAAGTTTGTTCCAAGGATCTGCTACTCTTTCAGTGAAATAATATTTTCTCACATTGCTTTTGATCTTTCCCCCAACTAACTTCAGATTGTGTCCCCTTGTTCTTGTGTTCACTTTCCTATTAAAAACACTTCCCTCCTGAACCTTATTTACCCCTTTAACATATTTCAATGTTTCGATCATGTCCCCCCTTTTCCTTCTGTCCTCCAGACTATACAGATGGAGTTCATGAAGTCTTTCCTGATACGCTTTATGCTTAAGACCTTCCACCATTCTTGTAGCCCGTCTTTGGACCCGTTCAATTTTGTCAATATCTTTTTGTAGGTGAGGTCTCCAGAACTGAACACAGTATTATTCCAAATGTGGTCTCACCAGCGCTCTATATAAGGGGATCACAATCTCCCTCTTCCTGCTTGTTACACCTCTAGCTATGCAGCCAAGCATCCTACTTGCTTTTCCTACTGCCCGACCACACTGCTCAACCATTTTGAGACTGTCAGAAATCACTACCCCTAAATCCTTCTCTTCTGAAGTTTTCTGAAATCCTTCTCTTCTGAAGTCTTATATTCCGGTGCGTCTTATTTATTTATTGGATTTGTATGTCGCCCCTCTCCGAGGAGTCGGGGCGGCTCGCAACATATCAAAACATGGGGCGGCATACAAATCTAAAACAGGGGCGGCATACAAATAAAATAAATAAATAAATATATATATATATATATATATATATATATATATATATATGTCACATGTTTAAGCTGAATTTGAAAATTAAGGGAGACTAGGATATATATATATATATATATATATATATATATATATATATATATATATATATATATATATATCCTAGTCTCCCTTAATTTTCAATATATATATATAACAAATACATCTAAAAATCCAATTAATATGGCTAAAAAAAGACTTAAAAAGCTCTAATACAGTTTAAAAACATTCATCACCCTTCACTCCACAAAACATACTAATACACTCTGAAAAATACCGTATCTTTTTTGCTATCTCAAGGAGTGCGCCCCCACCCCATTCACACCCCTTTTGCAAGTTGAGAGAAAAGACGCCCCTCCACCCAAGGGGAACGACTTCTTCCAGCCCTACCATCTCTTGGTCAGCGGGCTGAATCTTCGGTCATTCCCAAGAGTGAGGGAGCATTGAGGAGAAGCTGGAAGCAAGGACCCCCCCCTCCCAATCCACCCCCCCTTCTAACTGGCTATGTTGAGAGGTCAGAGGACTCTGTAATATCTCAGACTGCAATCACTTGGCTATTTGCCTGTCACCGTAGCCATCAAGCTCAGCTATCAACACAGCAATTGCCTTTCTCTGTCCCTGTTTCCATATCGCTCTATTTCCCCCAACTCTTTTTTTTTTATTATTATTTTCTCTCTCTCTTCTTTTTTTTTTTTTTTCAGATTCCCCTCCTCAATCCCTCTTTCCTTCAATCTGTCTCCTGGGTGCCATAATTCTAGCCACCAACCTGTCTCGTTTCTCTCCTTTCAATTGGCCAGTTCAAGTGCCCGAGGTACAAAGGAGCATAAAACCCCCAGCAAACAAACAAACAGACTCCGGGATGGGAAGAAAAAAGACAAGACAGTGGTTTGGGGATGGGGTGCGGGGGTGGGGGGGTTGGTTTCCTAGGCAGGTTAAAGGTGGACACCCAGAATCAAGCCAGGGATGTAGCGGTAGCCCTTGACTTAGAACAGTTCGTTTAGTAAATGTTTGACGTTACGACGGCTCTGAAAAAAAGGGAGGTATGGCCATTTTTCACACCATTGTGACATCTCAATGGTCTTTTTTCCTTCCCTCCTTCCTTCCTTCCTTCCTTCCTTCCTTCCTTCCCTCTCTCCTTCCTTTCTCCCTTTCTCCCTTTCTTCCTTTCTTCCTTTCTCCCTTTCTCCCTTTCTCCCTTTCTTCCTTTCTTCCTTTCTTCCTTTCTTCCTTTCTTCCTTTCTTCCTTTCTCCCTTTTTTCCTTTCTTCCTTCCTTTCTTCCTTCCTTCGTTTCTTCCTTCCTTCCTTTCTTCCTTTCTTCCTTCCTTCCTTATGTACTTACTTACTCACTTACTTACTTACTTCTTTTCTCCTCCCTCCCTCCTGTTTCCCATCCTTCCTTCTTTTTTCCCTCCCTTCCTTCCTTCTTTTTTCATTCCTTCCTTCCTTCTTTTTTTAATTAATTGCATTTCTATTAACTGGATTTTTTCCTTCCTTCCTTCCTTGACTTGCAACAATTCATTTAGTGACTATTTGAGGTTGGAGTCGCACGGAAAAAGTGACATGACTGTTTTTCACACCCATGGTCATTGTACCATCCCCATGGTCACGTGGCCAAAATTTTGATGCTGGGCAACCAACTCCTATTTATGACTATTGCAGTGTCTCGGGGTCATGCTATCCCCTTCTGTGACTTTCTGACCAGCCAAATCAATAGGGGAGCCAGCTTCACTTAACAACCACCGCGTGACAGTATCTTAACAACCGCAGCGATTCACTTCACCGCTCTGGTCAGAAAGATTCTAAAACGTGACAAAATTCACTGAAATGTCTCGCTTAGCAACAGAGACTTTGGATTCGGTGGAAGTCGTAGGTTGAAGACTTCCTGGACTTTATTTGGCCAAGTGTGATTAAATATGCCTCCCGTCCCCTGTCCTAATGTTTCTCTCTCAGCAGTGTCATGTATATAAACACAATGGTACCTCTACTTAAGAATGCCTCTACTTACGAACTTTTCTAGATAAGAACCAGGTGTTCAATATTTTTTTGCCTCTTCTCAGGAACCGTTTTCCACTTATAAGCACAAGCCTCCAAAACTGTAACGCGAAAAGGCAGGGAGAAACCTCCGTGGGGCCTTTCTAGGAATCTCCTGGGAGAAAACAGGGCTGGAAAGGGCGGGTAGACGCCTCCGTGGGGGCTCTCTAGGAATCTCCTGGGAGGAAACAGGGCCCGAAAAGGAGGGGAGAAGCCTCCGTGGGACCTCTCTAGGACTCTCCTGGGAGGAAACAGGGGCGGAAAAGGCGGGGAGAAGCCTCCGTGGGACCTCTCTAGGACTCTCCTGGGAGGAAACCGGGCCAGAAAAGGCGGGGAGAAGCCTCAGTGGGACCTCTCTAGGAATCTCCTGGGAGGAAACAGGGCCTCCACCCTCCCTGTGCTTACCCCAATTGCACGCATGATTTGCTTTTACATTGATTCCTATGGGAAAAATTGCTTTTCCTTACAAACTTTTCTACTTAAGAACCTGGTCACGAAACGAATTAAGTTCGTAAGTAGAGGTACCACTGTATTGTTACATCTTTGTATACCACCAATACGTAGTTGACAAAACAAACAAACAAACAAATAAATAAACATGCATGGAATTTGTCACGTGACTTTTTCCAGATTTGGACTTTTGCTTCCATGCAAAACCTCTATGCACGTCTCTCTTTCAAAGTTCTTCTGGGTCCCTTTTTATTGTATTTTATTTTTAAAATCGACCCTCATCTTGAAAAAAAACCCTGTTTGAAGAAGGGCACTGTTGGCAGGTTTTCTCTACCGCCATCTAGTGGTGGCCATCGGAATTCAGATTCCCCAATCCCTCTTCACCAGGTCAAAGTTCTCGACATGCTGAAGCAGTCGAGGATACTTGGCCATCGTGTTTCTGTTGCTTAACGTCTTGTGGAAACGATGCTTAATTGATGCATGAATAGATGGTGGGTGTCTCAAAAAGAGAGTAATTCATTCGTTCAATTACCGTGAGCCAGTTGTTGGGATACACAGGCATAATCTGGTTTCTTGCGTGAAATTGTTCTGCATTGCGAGCTTCAAGACAGAGTTGTCAGAGTTGGAAACAGGCAAATATGGGTAGACCTCAAGTTTTATTTTATTTTATTTATTTATTAGTTTATCAAACATGTACAAGATAGAAGGTATAGGCAATGAAGGGCTACAATGTTTTTTATCAACACACTGTGGGCGTGGCTTATTTTGTGGGTGTGGCTTGCTGGCTATGTGACCAGGTGGGAGTGGCTTGACAATCATGTGACTGGGGGGGGTCGCTTAAAAGTCATGTGGTTGGCTTAAATGTGGTCACCTTGACATTAAATATGTTAAAGGGTTAAATAAGGTTCAAGGAAGGAAGTGTTTTCAATAGGAAAGTGAACCCAAGAACAAGGGGGCACAATCTGAGGTTAGTTGGGGGAAAGATCAGAAGCAACGGGAGAAAATATTATTTTACTGAAAGAGGAGTAGATGCTTGGAACAAACTTCCAGCAGACGTGGTCAGTAAATCCACAGTGACTGAATTTAAACATGCCTGGGATAAACATAGATGCATCCTAAGATAAAATACAGGAAATAGTATAATGGCAGACTAGATAGAATAGAGAAGAATAGAATAGAATAGAATTCTTTATTGGCCAAGTGTGATTGGACACACGAGGAATTTGTCTTTGGTGCAGATGCTCTCAGTGTACATAAAAGAAATATACATTTGTCAAGAATCATGAGGTACAACACTTAATGATTGTCAAAGGGTCAGATAAGCAATGAAGATGCAATATTAATAAAAATATTAAGGATACAAGCAACAAGTTACAGTCACACAGTCATAGGTTGGAGGAAATGGGTGATAGGAATGATGAGAAAAAACTAGTAGTAATAGTAGTGCAGACTTAGTAAAGAGTTTGACAGTGTTGAGGGAATTATTTGTTTAGCAGAGTGATGGCGTTCGGGGAAAAAATTATTTTTGTGTCTAGTTGTCTTGGTGTGCAGTGCTCTGCAGCGATGTTTTGAGAGTAGGAATTGAAGCCGCCCCGAGTTTGCGGAGAGGGGCGGCATATAAATCCAATAAATCCAATCTAATCTAATTGAAACAGTTTCTGTCCAAGATGTGATGGGTCAGCAAATATTTTCACAGCCCTCTTTTTGACTCATACAGTATACACAGAACATAGAAGATTGACGGCAGAAAAAGACCTCATGGTCCATCTAGTCTGCCCTTATACTATTTCCTGTATTTTTTCTTTGGATGCATATATATTTATCCCAGGCATGTTTAAATTCAGTTACAGTGGATTGACCAACCACGTCTGCAGGATGTTGTTCCAAGCATCTACTACTCTTTCAGTCAAATAATATTTTCTGGCGTTGCTTCTGATCTTTTCCCCAACTAACCTCAGATTGTGCCCCCTTGTTCTTGTGCTCTCCTATTAAAAACACTTCCCTCATGAACCTTATTTAACCCTTTAACATATTTAAATGTTTTGATCATATCCCCCCTTTCCCTTCTGTCCTCCAGACCAGTGTTTCCCAACCTTGGCCACTTGAAGATATCTGGACTTCAACTCCCAGAATTCCCCAGCCAGCTGGCTGGGGAATTCTGGGAGTTGAAGTCCAAATATCTTCAAGTAGCCAAGGTTGGGAAACACTGCTCCAGACTATACCTGTCCTCAACAGAAGGCAGGTTGGCAGCCACTGTTTTTCCTGCACTTCTGATTATATCCTCTGAAGTCTGTGTCGGTCTTGTTGGGTTGCAGAACCAAACCAGACAGTGATAGAGGTGCCGATGACAGACTCGACGATTCCTCGCTTTATTATTCCCTGCTTGGGCAGGGGGTTGGACTAGATGACCCACGAGGTCCCTTCCAAGTCCGTTAATCTTTTAAAAAAAATCTAGACGGCTGCTGGAGGCCAGCAACAGTAGGCCTCGCTAGTCTCTTGCCTTCCCTGTCGCGCCGCCGCGCCGTGGCCGAGTCTCCTGGGGCAGGGAGCTGCTTCTGTCCCACGGCCGTTTCATTTAACAAAGGAGCTGGTGGATCAATGCTGACTCCTCACCTAAATGTGGCAGGGCCCAGCCTGCTCGGGTGTCGCTGCGCGTTGCCCTCCAGCCGACAGCTTGAGTGATGGTACACATTAAACAGTTAATCCGCCTGATTGAATGTTTGCTTCCTCCAAATTGAAACATTAAACAACAACGGAGGGAGAAGAGGCGGCGACAAATCAGTCATGAAAGATTCATTTTCTCCCGAATAATGTATCTCATGAGCTTGGAATATACAAATAGGTTGGCGCAATTGGCAGAAACCCCACCTTCTCCCCCCCCCTTCCAAGCCCCCACCTGCCAGGCCAGGGACAGGCCACCCAGGATCCTTTGCGCAACTGGCATCCTCGGGAAGGCCGATGGGGACTTGCGCAGAGGTCCTATTTTGTCACCTGGAGGCGCACGGGGTCTTTCCTCCAGGTCGTTGAAGGAACTCGCTGTTTGTCCATCAGGAGACCAAGAAGACCAAGGAAGAATTCAAAGTGAATTCAAAGCACGAATCCCAGCGACCGATTAGGTCCCACAGAGTTGGCCTTCTCCGGGTCCCGTCAACTAAACAATGTTGGTTGGCGGGCCCCAGGGGAAGAGCCTTCTCTGTGGCAGCCCTGACTCTCTGGAACCAGCTCCCCCCAGAGATTAGAACTGCCCCTACCCTCCTCGCCTTTCGCAAACTCCTTAAAACCCACCTTTGTCGTCAGGCATGGGGGAACTGAGATATCTCCCCCGGGCCTATACAATTTATGTATGGTATGCTTGTGTGTATGTTGGTTTAATAATGGTTTTTTAAAATATTTTATATTGTAAATTATTAGATTTGTTATAAACTGTTTTTATTGTGTTGTGAGCCGCCCCGAGTCTACGGAGAGGGGCGGCATACAAATCTAAATAATAATAATAATAATAATAATAATAATAATAATAATAATAATAAAAGTGTTGCTTATGATCTATAAAGTCCTACATGCAGTAATGGGCAGCCAAAATTTTTACTGCCATGCTGTGGGTGTGGCTTATTGTGTGGGTGTGGCTTGATGGTCATGTGACTGGGTAGGAGTGGCTTGCCGGCCATGTGACCAGGTGGGAGTGGCTTGAACGATCATCATCGTTCAAGTGAACTGTTATTGCCGCATGATGTTTAATAGAAACATAGAAGATTGACGGCAGAAAAAGATCTCATGGTTCATATGGTCTGCCCTTATACTATTTCTTGTATTTTATCATAGGATGGATCTATGTTTATCCCAGGCATGTTTAAATTCAGTTTTATTTATTTTATTTATTTATTTATTTTGTCCAATACACAATGAGGGTTTTAGTGGGTATATATCTATATATACATAATAAAATACATGATGAAGGTTATAGAGGAGATACTCATAGTAAAATATATCTAAGAAATAATAGAAAAGAAGATGAAGTAATAGACCATATCAATGAAAGAATAGAAGAAATATAGGAATAGAAGAAAGGTATAGGAGATATAGGAGAGCAATAGGACAGGGGACAGAAGGCACTCTAGTGCACTTGTACTGTGGATTTACCAACCACTTCTGCTGGAAGTTTGTTCCAAGCAACTACTACTCTTTCAGTCAAATAATATTTTCTCACGTTACTGCTAATCTTTCCCCCAACTAATCATCTCAGCTGTGGGCCAAGTGAGGGCTTCGCAAGGGGAAAAAGACCACAGCCCAGATTG
Organism: Erythrolamprus reginae; assembly: GCF_031021105.1. Taxonomy (NCBI): domain Eukaryota; kingdom Metazoa; phylum Chordata; class Lepidosauria; order Squamata; family Dipsadidae; genus Erythrolamprus; species Erythrolamprus reginae. The sequence goes on from NC_091960.1 coordinate 5,215,083, forward strand.
CGTCAGTGCAGCACAGCTCTTCTGGTCTTGAGAGGTTGCCGCGTGAGGCTGGAGGGGAGCTGGGCAGTAGAGAGGGAAGCTTGTCCAAGGCCAGGAAGGAGGAAAGAGGAAAAAAGCGAGGAGCAAACAGCAGCAGCAGCAGGAGAAAAAAGGAGAGCTGAGCTGAGACCGGTAATCCAGGAAGTTGGATTATGTTCCACCCTGTCCTGCCTGCTGCCCACCCCTGCCTACATGGCATTGGGCCACATTACTTACGGGACCGCCTTCTGCCGCATGAATCCCAGCGACTGGTTAGGTCTCACAGTCGGCCTTCTCCGGGACCCTAGACCAGTTTTTTCCCAACCTTGGCAACTTGAAGATATCTGGACTTCAACTCCCATTTGCTGGCTGGGGAATTCTGGGAGTTGAAGTCCAAATATCTTCAGGTTGTCAAGGTTGGGAAACACTGAACTAGACAATGTCGCTTGGCGGGACCTAGGGGAACAGCCTTCTCTTTTCTCTTTTAAAGAGAAATATCCTTTCTCTTTGAATAGAATAGGATAGAATAGAATTTTTTTGGCCAAGTGTGATTGGACATACAAGGAATTTGTCTTATTTATTCATTTATTTTATTTATTCTTTGTCCAATATACAATACATATGGACGATAGAAAGTAAAAAGAGGAGAAGTAGATGGGAGGGAGAGAGTCTTGGTGCAGATGCTCTCAGCATACATAAAATAAAATATACATTTGTCAAGAATCATGTGGTACGACACTTAATGATTGTCATAGGGGTCAAATAAGCAACGAAGAAGCTATACCTGTTGATAAACCATGCAAGATTCTCCACCTCCTGTTGATTTCTCTCACATGCGTTAACTTCCAGCATTATGGGAGCCCTAGAATAGATTCACATTTACAGACAATGTGCATGAATGAGAGAAGGGTTTAAGCACTGTTTTTTTTTTAATGCATGGGGAGCTAATGGCGCTGGGGAGGCCCATGCTGCTTGGAATTCTAAACTGAAGTTGGTATGTGGGATCTATCAGGGTGATGCACAGAGCACATGCGTTGCCCCCTTTTTTATTTTCATAGTCAGAAGGCAGCCATCTGGTCATGCAAACAATCCTGTCTGGCTTCTACTTGGAAAAGGTGATATGGTTTTTCTCAGCAACAAAACATGTTTTAATCCCAAGACGCATAGCAGCCTTCCATTATTTGAGAGGTTGGCAACTTTTCTCAGATATTGGTGGAGCAGAAAAACACACACACACCCCATGACTGGACTTCAACTCCCAGAATTCTCCAGCCAATATGGGTGGACTTCAACTCCCAGACTTCTCCAGCCAATATGGGTGGACTTCAACTCCCAGAATTCTCCAGCCAATATGGGTGGACTTCAACTCCCAGAATTCTCCAGTCAATATGGGTGGACTTCAACTCCCAGAATTCTCCAGCCAATATAGGTGGACTTCAACTCCCAGACTTCTCCAGCCAATATGGGTGGACCTCAACTCCCAGAATTCTCCAGCCAATATGGGTGGACTTCAACTCCCAGACTTCTCCAGCCAATATGGGTGGACCTCAACTCCCAGAATTCTCCAGCCAATATGGGTGGACTTCAGCTCCCAGGCTTCTCCAGCCAATATGGGTGGACCTCAACTCCCAGAATTCTCCAGCCAATATGGGTGGACTTCAGCTCCCAGGCTTCTCCAGCCAATATGGGTGGACCTCAACTCCCAGAATTCTCCAGCCAATATGGGTGGACTTCAGCTCCCAGAATTCTCCAGCCAATATGGGTGGACCTCAACTCCCAGAATTCTCCAGCCAATATGGGTGGACTTCAGCTCCCAGATTTCTCCAGCCAATATGGGTGGACTTCAGCTCCCAGAATTCTCCAGCCAATATGGGTGGACCTCAACTCCCAGAATTCTCCAGCCAATATGGGTGGACTTCAGCTCCCAGATTTCTCCAGCCAATATGGGTGGACTTCAACTCCAAGAACTCCGCAGTCAGCATGGATGGACTTCAACTTCCGGAACTCCCTAGCCAATATGGGTGGACTTCAACTCCCAAACTCCACAGCCAGCAGACTTCAACTCCCAGAATTCTCCAGCCAATGTGGGCAGACGCCAACTCCCAGAGCTCCCTAGCCAATATGGTGGACTTCAACTCCCAGAATTCCCCAGCCAGCATGGATGGACTTCAACTCCCAGACCCCAGCCAATATAGGTGGACTTCAACTCCCAGGATTCTCCAGCCAATATGGACTTCCAGAACTCTGCAGCCAGGATGGCTGGACTTCAACTCCCAGAATTCCCCAGCCAGTCATAGTAAATGGGCCTTGGTTTGGTCTATTGCCGTCATTTGAGCACAGAGCTACTAAGAAGTAAAGAGAAAGGGATGGGGCGGTTGGTGAGGAAGAAGCTGTTGATGGACCATCGTTTTCTGTTTCCTTCTTCAGGTTGGATTTGAAGTGGAAGGGAGTAGCAGTAATAAATGAACATCTTAAGTCGCCTTTAAAGTTACAGACAAGTCTTAATGATGCATCAGCTCCGAAAGGATCTTCTGTGTATGCTGTTGCACCAATAGTAAATACCAGGAAGGGTTTGAGCGATGGTCCCTGTTTTGTTTATCCTCATTAAATTTAGCACTACAATTTGCTAGCTTTGCCGCGACAGCTGATTTACATGGGTGCTTAATGAGATGGGGGGAGGTGGAAAATGGGGGGGGGAGAGAGATTGATCATGGTGTATATATGCAGAAGAGAAGATGGGTCTATGAAAGCGCCTTTGTACCAAGGCCTGAAATCTGGGCCAGCCTTTTTTCAGCCCAACCCGTGTTTAAATTTTGGCCCCTTCATAGAAAAATAAAATAAAATAAAAAATCGACCATCTTAGAATCTCCTATGGAGTAAAACTCAAAATCATCATCATCATCATCACCATCTTCTTCTTCTTCTTCTTCTTCTTCTTCTTCTTCTTCTTCTTCTTCTTCCTCCTCTTCCTCTTCCTCTTCCTCTTCTTCTTCCTCCTCCCCCCGCCTCCTCCTTCTCCCAGACAATGTTGTCTTCTGGACAAATAGCTCAACCTCACAGTGGAATCCCAATGTAATTATTGCTGATTGATTCTTTAGCTTTATTTCCTGCCCTGTCTCAATGGCATAAGTCGGCCTGTCATATATCCTAATCTCATTTCATATCTTACAAGGCCTGGTGCCCAGGGAGGCTGCCCAGGGGTCAAGATTACTTCACAGAAGAGGATATCCCAAACAGCCCAGGATTGCTTGGGTCAAGCTCAAAGTGGCTGAGAAAAAAAAATCCACTCTGCAGTTCGTCCTTCCCTTTGGCAGAGTTTCTCAAAATTGGCCATTTGAAGATATGTGGACAGCATGGGTGGACTTCAATTCCCAGAACTCCCCAGCCACTAGGATTGGACTTCAACTCCCAAAATTCCCCATCCAGCATAAATAGGTCGCCTCTTAGGAACCCATGCCAGGAGGCTGGCACAAATGGGCATCTGATGAAAAATATGCCCTTAACTCAGATAATAATAATAATAATAATAATAATAATAATAATAATAATTTATTAGATTTGTATGCTGCCCCTCTCCGAAGACTAATAACAACAACAACAACAGTAATAGTGGTAGTAATAGTAATAATAATATACTTAACATACTCAGCTGCTGCAAAAAGATTGCACAGATTGACTACAAGCATAGACACGATGCTGTGGCACAGATGATCCACTGGAACTTGTGCCAGAAATACCATCTACCAGTGGCAAAGAACTGGTGGGATCATAAGCCTGAAAAAGTGGTCAAAAACAAGCAAGCAAAACTACTGTGGGACTTCCGACTTCAGGCCGACAGAATTTTTAAACATAACACACCAGACATCCTGATTGTGGAGAAAAAGAAAGTATGGATCATTGACATCGCAATCCCAGGAGACAGCAGAATCGAGGAGAAGCAGCTAGAGAAATTAGTGAAATACGAAGATCTAAAAATCGAGCTGCAATGACTCTGGCATAAGCCAGTGAAAGTGGTCCCAGTGGTCCTTGGCATGCTGGGCACAGTGCCAAAGGATCTCAGTGGACATTTGAAAACCATTGGAATTGACAAAATCTCCACCTGTCAATTGCAAAAGGCTGCTTTACTGGGATCAGCACACATAATTCGCCGCTACATCACGCAGTCCTAGGTGCTTGGGAAGAGCCCGACTGGTGATGAAATACGAAATCCAGCATAGTGATCTTGTTTGCTGTGTTGTATTGTTGAAATAACAACAACAACAACAACAGAGTTGGGAGGGACTTTGGGACTTCAGACATATGGCTGTCCAGTCTCTTCTTAAAACCTTCCAGTGTTGGATCATTCACAACTTCTGGAGACAAGCTGTTTCACGGATTAATTGTTCTAACTCTCAGGAAATTTCTCCTTAGTTCTAAGTTGCTTCTCTCCTTGTTTAGTTTCCACCCATTGCTTCTTGTTCTACCCTCAGGTGCTTTGGAGAATAGTTTGACTCCCTCTTCTTTGTGGCAACCCCTGATATATCAAAAGACTGCTATTATGTCTCCCCTATTATGTCTAGTTTTCATCAAACTAGACATACCCAGTTCCAGCATACGTTTGTCATATGTTTTAGCCTCCAGTCCCCTCATCATCTTGGTTGCTCTTCTTTGCACTCTTTCTAGAGCCTCAACATCCTGTTGAGACCCCGGGGTGGCGCAGCAGGTAGAATGCTGTACTGCAGACCACTGAAGCTGACTGTAGATCTGAAGGTCAGCAGTTCAAATCTCATCACGGGCTCAAGGTTGACTCCGCCTTCCATCCTTCCGAGGTGGGTCAAATGAGGACCCGGATTGTGGGGGCAATAGCCTAGCTCTGTTAAAAAAAAGTGCTATTGCTAACATGTTGTAAGCCACCCTGAGTCTAAGGAGAAGGGCGGCATAAAAATTGAATGAATGAATGAACGAACGAACGAACGAATGAATAAATAAATAAATAAATAAATAGTGGCAACCAAAAAGATCTTTCATTTCAAGTTTGCTGTCCTTACAACAAGGCCTATTTGCTCAACTCTTTCCTCCCTCTGGGCCAGGGAATGAATAATGGCAAGGAAAATAGAGAATAGCTGTGCCTATGCTTAGGGATTCCGTCAATTATTCGCGCTTTCAATGGCAGGAATTGGCAGCTTTGTACCCCTCTGGGAAGGGAAACACTGTGGATGCATTGCTTAATCCTATCTCTTTGCAAAAAGTAAAAAAAAAAATATACAAATAAGTACAGTATTTATTTATTTTTTGCATAAGTACAGGCATAAGTAATCCTGTACCTATTTGTATTTTTTGCATGTTCAAACAAGTACAGGTAGTCCTCTATTGCTAAGCGATACTTTTGATTTTGACTTCCTCATTTTACAACCTTTCTTGCCACCCTTAAGTGTGTCACTGCAGTTGTTAAGTTAGCAACATGGTTGTTAAGTGAATCTGGCTTCCCCATTGAATTTGTTTGTTTGTTTGTTTGTTTATTTACTTACTTACTTACTTAGTTACTTAGTTACTTATTTATTTACTTACTTACTTACTTACTTACTTACTTACTTACTTACTTACTTACTTACTTACTTACTTACTTATTGGATTTGTATGCCGCCCCTCTCCGTAGACTCGGGGCGGCTAACAACAATGATAAAAACAACATGTAACAATCCAATCCAATACTAAAATAACTAAAAAAAAACCTTATTATAAAAACCAAACATACATACAGACATACCATGCGTAAATTGTAAAGGCCTAGGTGGAAAGAATATCTCAGTTCCCCCATGCCTGACGGCAGAGGCGGGTTTTAAGTAGCTTACGAAAGGCAAGGAGGGTGGGGGCAATTCTAATCTCTGGGGGGAGTTGGTTCTAAAGAGCCGGGGCCGCCACAGAGAAGGTTCTTCCCCTGGGTCCTGCCAAACGACATTGTTTAATTGATGGGACCTGGAGAAGGCCCACTCTGTGGGACCTAACTGGTCGCTGGGATTTGTGCAGCAGAAGGCGGTTGTAAAAGCGGATCCCATGTTCCCCGGGACACTGCAACCCTCATAAATATGAGTCAGTTTAATTCATTCCGTGACCAGGTTCTTAAGTAGAAACGTTCTTAAGTAGAAGCCATTTTTCCCATAGGAATCAGTGTAAAAGCAAATAATGCATGCAAACCCATCAGGAAAGAAATAAAAGCTGGGAATTTGGGTGGGAGGAGGAGGAGGAGGAAGAGGAGGAGGACAGTCGCTATGCAGAGCGAAGGGAGCGTTTCTTTTCTCTGGGTGCTGGCAGAGGTTTATACCCTCTCCAAGCGCCCAGAGAAAGGAAAATACTTCGTTCATTCTGGACTGCCAAAGCCTCCTTAAGCGCCACCGAAAGGCTCCTCTGGCAGCCCAGAAAAGCCTGAGATGGCCCGGATTAAAGGGGGAATGGCAGGAAACCGGCTGGGCCTTCGTGCCGCTCTCAAATTTCCTGGGAATTTTTTCCAGGCTTGAGGTTCTTAAGTAGAAAATGGTTCTTAAGAAGAGGCAAAAAAATATTGAACACCCGGTTCTTATCTAGAAACATTCTTAAGTAGAGGTGTTATTAAGTAGAGGTACCACTGTATACTGTATTTTCACAGTATACATACATATACACACTGCTCAAAAAAATAAAAGAAACGATTTGTTAGCTTTGCTGCGACAGCTGATTTACATGGGTACTTAATTTATTTATTCATTCATTCATTCATTCATTCATTCATTCATTCATTCATTCATTCAATTTTTATGCCGCCCTTCTCCTTAGACTCAGGGCGGCTTACAACATGTTAGCAATAGCACTTTTTTAACAGAGCAAGGCTATTGCCCCCACAATCCGGGTCCTCATTTGAACCACCTCGGAAGGATGGAAGGCTGAGTCAACCTTCAGCCGGTGATGAGATTTGAACCGCTGACCTTCAGATCTACAAGTCAACTTCAGTGGCCTGCAGTACAGCACTCTACCTGCTGCGCCACCCCGGGTGGATGGCATAGAAGTTGAATTGAATGAATGAATGAATGAATGAATGAATGAATGAATAAACGAATAAATTTCCAATAACGGATCGCCGATCCCATCTGTATCGAATGCAGCCCGCTACTGGCTGGCGGTGAGATTTGAAGTGCTGAACTCCAGTTAGTAGTTAGCTGAAGTAGCCTGCAGTGCTGCACTCTAACCACTGCGCCATCCCATCTCGGGTAGTTCGAGGACTCCCTGTAAGTTCCGAAAATCCTGGAGAACTTTTGTGGTTCCTGTTGAAACTTTCTCGGAGGAACATCCCCCGTGTGTCTCATATGTGAATTTCCAGGATCTTCGTCTGTTCTCTGTTGGAAGCAGAATGCTAGTTTAATGGAGCCCAGGTTGCATCCAATTTGAGATGCCTTATTTTTCGCCCGCCCGTGTGTGTTAACAATCTGACTTGTTCCCATCAAAACAAAGATTGGCAGCTCCCACGCGAAGGGGTGCAAGCGGCCCGGCTGAAGATGGCATGCTGTTGAGCCATCTGCGCTCTTCAGAAAGCAATCAAACCATGGCCACCGTTTTCGGAATCAGCCCAGGCTCTCCGTGAGCCTCGGCTGGGTCAATCACGGCCAGGTTTCTGATTGTGACAAATATACAGCACTTGCAAAAGTCCATACTTTCTGAAAACACAAGCCCTGGGGTTTGTAGAAGAGGCTGGGGCGGGCGAAACAGATGGAAGGATTTCCAGATGCCAGATCTGAGCAGAAGGTGGACGACTCTGGCTGATGGGCTTCGATCCGTTTCATTTCCACCAGGTTGGTTTGATCCCCTAGGCCAGTGATGGGAAAACATTTTTCCCTCGGGTGCCGAAAGAGCGCGGCATGCGCGAGTGCTCACACCCATAATTCAATGCATGGGGAGGGCAAAAACAGCTTCCC